>NC_092572.1:26262488-26434988 GCF_037975245.1 Apostichopus japonicus
TAGCCGTGGGAGCGATAGGGTGGTCGCCCCCCCCCCCCAAACAAAAATGAGAGAAAGTAGAGACAGGGAGAAAAAGAGGAAGAGAGGTGGACAGAGAAAATGGAAGAGAGAAAAAGGGTGACGATGAGCATAGAGAATTTGGAGAACAACGTAGAGAGACCTCATTCAAAGTTTCTGAAGTGTCAAAATTGCAATATTTCATTCCCATTTATCACCTAACATATATTTCATAGGCATAGCAGTATATTTAAAAAAATTGTCTCCCTCATTTATTAAAAGCTGTCTATGCCGGCAGACTACACAGAAACGCCCTATCCAAAAGCAATACAAACTACCAAATTGATCAACTTTGAAAGCTCTGAAGTCCACCATATCGTATAGCTACCGTACAGCAAAGCCTCTGGACCCCACCAAGGACTCTATGGAAGGACTCTGGACCCCACGCCTATAGGACAAAGCGTTCTCGTTGACAAGACAAATTTAGTCCGCCCAACCCTAAGATGAGATCATGTCCACGCGCCTGAATTTCTCTGAATATTGTTAGTTGGACTGTCACTTTAACAATATAGTGGATGGGACTCAGGTATAAACTGTTCAATTTGGGTAAAGAGACATTTATAACAGTACCGTTACTATGGATTCAAGTTTTTGGGATTGGGGTATATTGCAAATCTAAATAAAATGACTGAACTGGTAGCGTGCGAAACTTGTCCTCAAACTCGAACTCCCCCCCCAGACCCCCTCCCTATCCCCAATTAAAAAATGCGGTTATGCCACTGGTACCCTCTGTAGCTGAATATGTAAAATAAACTGTACAAGCATGTTGAATGTAGAGTGCATAGTCCTACCTCACATCTATGACATAATCCATTTTACTATACTCCATGCAGTAGCTGTGTGGCCATATAGTTTTTTAGTTGACACTGAATAAAGTATACCTGGGTAACATATTTAGTATTTGTGTGTTATATGTTGTAATACTTGGCAGAAATAGTTCAGAAATTCAACTAAGAGCTAATTACTCACCACCTGTTACTTCACAAGTGGTTCCACCAAATCCTTGAGCACATGAGCAGACAAAGAATTTACTGAATGCAGTACACTGTCCTCCATTTCTGCAAGGTGAGCTTAAACAGCGATTAACCTCTGGAGAAAAGGAAACGTTTGCTTTAATGAACCATGTCAATAACACGTTTAGGCTTGTAACACATTACCTATGTGTACAAGAGGTTAACATACTCATTACATACTGCTATAATATATCGCAGTAATACCATTGAGCAGTGTGTTCCTCATTATCTGCACATATCTCCAACAAGCATAAATATTTACCATTTATGTGTTACTGCCTTTAGATTAATATATTTCGTATCGAATCATTTCTGTTATCTGATATTATCTCCAGAGCTCACAATTTGGGTTAGATGGCAAAAATAAAAAAAGGATGTCACTGTTTGCCAGAAGAAACTTAGGCCCAGGCGTTATTTTGTCAGTTCAAAATTGATGTTGCTTTCGTATTAACTCAAATGGGGAGTTTCATTCTATAAACCAGAAGATTTGTTGGTGAAATTCTTGGCCTTATCTTTTACATATCTATATCCTATCATATAATTACAATATCATTAGAATATACGTATCATTAACTTATATCTCATTCTCGTATCTTATGAATATTATTGTTATTAAAAGCATGTTACAATATATATTTAACAGTGTTTTTGTATAATCTGTACATCTGGCACGTTTCAATCATTACTGATTCATATTTAAAATAGAATTTTTGGGGTGTAAATTTAAATTGAAACATACGATTCTGATACATTTTAAATTAAGATTAACATGTGCACAACTATTTTTGATGGGTGTTCCTTCCCTTCACTTTACCTTGTAACTGACACCGTTCACCCAGGGAGCCAGCTGGGCACTCACAGAAGGCTCCAAGATCGTTGGTGGCACTGCAATAAGTATTGCGACAAGTTCCACCATTCAGGCAATTAACTCCAGTAGAAGAACAAATATCAAATTGTGGGAAGACAGCTGGCCAAAACAAAAATAAATCAAACTAAACAATGACCATATAAGAGAAAAAAAGGCCATGGTCATGTGTAATATAAAATGGCAGTGTTTTGTCAATGTGTTCTTTTCATCCAGCAGTATGCAGTGTACATTGTCAATGTTCTTTTGCTAGCTTCAAACCAGCCACAAAAAAGGATACTCTCCAAAATGAATACAAGAATCATTCAAGAGGATTTCCCTGTGAAGATGTATTTATCAATCTGGTCTGATATGACTGGTCATCAAAATTGGGACAAGCTTACTCTTTGCAGGCTGAGTGCCACAAATGTTGGAGAAATAGTTTAGGAAGAGCAAGCCAACAGTCGGAAAAAAGAAGGAAAATGATGACAAACTTTAGTGCTAAAACAGACTTGTAACATGTTAATCATTCTCATTGTATGTTTTTGAAATCCAATGGTTAGACTTTTCGTTGGTGTCCAGTTGGTACCTGACATGTCACAAAAACAAAATGTCCTATCCATATTATTAGCCTTCTCATCACACAATGGATCAAAATTTTGCAAAAGTTTGTTACATTTTAAAATCAAGTTTTACAAAACCTAGTCACTAGACAGTCAGTTCTTATAACTTTTTAAAGCAGAATTCTTGGAGATTCAGTCCCACAACATTATTTATGGAAGGTTCGATAGTTTTAAGTTCACAGTGTTATTTATAACTTTAGCATCACCCCTTTGCCTTATTGAAGTTTAATGATTAATTATTCCTGACTTCCTGTGTTCAAGTTCATTTACCTCTCACCCATGCCAGAAAACTACTGTCCTCTTTGTCAGATTCTAATGAAAATCTACCCCATAACCATATGAAACATGGATATGTTGTGTAATTCCAGTCAAAAGACTTCTGTTAAAATGTTCATGAGTTTCTTTCTGCTTCTACAGGGATGAACAATTTAGTGAAATTTCTGTCATTTTCTTTCCTTCATAAATGTATCAAGATTACTATCACGGGCAAACAGTATATTGAAAATGAAAGCAGGTGCTCCTTTAAGACTGCATCAGATGACAAAGCCTCAGGATCTTCACTCCCATCCTCTTTCAAATATTTGAAGAGAAAATAATCATTGTCTTACCCACAGGGAATTGGCAATTTTGTCCAACAAAACCTGGTGGACAGGCACAGGTGTATTGTGGAACAAACACAATATTATTGGTATTACTATTGTAGCTGTTGTAACATGTTCCACCATTAGAACATGGGTTGTTTCTGCAGGAGTCACTGTTAAAATTGACATTGCCTGTAAATACAGAAGTAAATAAAATCAGCATGTGAAATAAATATTCACATGTCATCATCACATTCCTTAGAAACCTCTACAATTACATTACACAAGAACAAAGAAATTGTGGGGTATACATGCTTCCTTGCAGCAGGCTAAACCTTTTGCAGATTCATATAAGCTGTCAACATATTTGCACTGATAATGTCTCACTAGAATCTTTGAAATTAAACACACACAAATTCTGACACATTTTGCACAAATAAATAATTGTAGATTGGATGAGTTTCTTGATTGGTAGAATTATATTAAACTTGATAAAAAATAACCAAGACAAACCTTTGCCTAATGTGGTTTCTCACACAATAAAGGTCTGTACATAACTGAATTTGTTGTTCTTTATAAATTCTGTCCTTTATATTTTGGAGTTGTACTGAAATATACCTTAAGGATGATACATTTTTATTACCTCCAGAATTGCTGATGATGTAGCTTGTTATGTTGTTGTATCTATGGAATCATAAAGTTACATCACATAGATACATATATGTGTTCATGTCTCTCTTCACTTTATATATCCCAATTTTAGCTTTTGAGACGCAGTTATGTTGACAACGGACAACAGTGTCTTCCAAAAAGTTCAATGATAAAACAAAAGGCAGAAACAAATTTCGAATTGTTATTGAAAATTCAAAAGGAAATCATTGTCTTCAGCCAAGGAATAGTAAGAATCTACTGCCATGATTATTGGAAAGATAATTACCAATCCATTAATTTGTGAGGAATCTTACTTGTTATCTCTCCACAGAGTATACCAGTGTATCCATTCCTGCAAATGCACTTGTAGTTATTGTTTCCAAGGGAGACACAGCAACCATCATTCATGCATGGGAAGGTATTACAAGGGTTACTAACAAGTGCAATATCTGAAAATGATGAATACATAATGTGATACTTCATAGAGTGATACCTCGTCAATCTGAGTGGCTACATACTTAGCAGCTCAGATTATCCTTTATTGATCATACTCTACCAAGAGTATCTTCTATTAATTATACTGTCCTTGCCCAGAGAATCTCGAATTGGTCATACTTATCCTACCCAGAGTATACTTTATAGCTAGAACTCCTCCCACCCAGAATATATCTAATTGGATATACTCCTCTTTCTCAAAGTATCTCTAATTGGTCATAGTATACTCTATTGCTAGAACTCCTCACACCCAGAATAAATCTAATTGGATATACTCCTCTTTCTCAAAGTATCTCTAATTGGTCATAGTATACTCTATTGCTAGAACTCCTCACACCCAGAATATATCTAATTGGATATACTCCTCTTTCCCAGAGTATATCTAATTTGTCATACTCACCCTGTTTAGAGTATACTCTATTGCTTGAACTCCCTCACCCAGAATATATCTCATTTGATATATTTCCCAAAGTATCTCTAATTGGTCAAAATCACCCTGCCCATAGTATACTCTATCGCTTGAACTCCCTTAGCCAGAATATATCTAATTGGATATGCTCCTCATTCCCAGGGTATCTCCACCTGTTCATACTCACCCTGTCCAGAATATCTCTAATTGGTCATACTCTCCCTACCAAAAGTATACTTTCTTGCGTGCACTCCCCCACCCAGAGTATTGTAATAGGACATGCTCCCCCTGCACAGTATATCCTGTATTAGATGCTTCTTATCCATTGATCACAATCTCTCTGCCCTTGGTCTAATTATCTTATAGAGTCATACTTCCACTATCCACAGTATCCTTTACTGTTCATACTACTCTCTATTTTAAGTGTAGATTTCTATATTTGTCATAAGCTCTGTTTGCAGAGTGTCCACTATTAGCCAAAAGTTCCCTGCTCATCATACTCTCCATGTTGAGAGCATCCTGTAGTAATCATAATTCTCCCTGTTAATAGCATCCTGTACTAATCACAATTCTCCCTGATTGGGAGAATCCTCTATTGATCATAATTTTTCAACGTCTTGGTAATTGCTATTGGCATACTCTCCATGTTGTACTATTGATGTTGAGAGCATCCTGTATAATCAGAATTCTCCCTGTTGGGAGTATCCTCTATTGGCCATACTCCCTGTGATCTGTTGGTCAAACTCCCTCTGTCTATATAGTACACATTACTGGTTTTACTCTTTCTCAGGGGGAGTTAATTCAATGATATGTCACAAAACGTTAAGATATAACACTAGTACACCAAACTAATACAGTTTAAAATGGTTTTCATAGAATAATTCACCGCGGAATGTTGCACAATGATAAAATCTTGCACAATGGCCATAAAGAATCATCATATCCTCCTGTTTTCAAAGATGATGACCAAGAAACCAGTGATGAAACTATCATGGTGAATAACTTCAACAATTTCTATGTGAATCTTGGACCATCGCTTGCTAGTAAAATAAATAGCAAAGGTAAATTACATAAAACCGTTCATGATAACTATAGTCATTCAATATTCACATTCCCAGTGACAGAAGAAGAACTAATTAAAATCGCAACTTCCAACTTGAAACCCAATAAAGCAGCGGATATGATGATTTCGAACCTAGTATTATAAAAAATGTTATTCCTTTTATTGCTAAACCTTTGACCCATATATGTTATTTAACATTTAACACTGGCATGCTCCCAGATAAACTTAAAATGGCAAAGGTTATATCAATCTATAAAAAAGGGATTCAAATGTATATGAGAACTATCAACCGATTTCATTGCTTTCCTGTTTTTCTAAAATCATAGAACGACTTATGCTCAATCGCATATTTAGTTTTCTTAACCAATATAATATTCTTTGTAAAAACAGTAAGGCTTTCGACCCGAATATTCTTACTGAACTGGCTTTGGCAGATGCAGTTAACAGTTTACATACTACCCACGCGAGCACACCAGTCCCCTATTTAAGAACTTGACTTACTTAAATTGCACGATCTCATAAAAGTTAAGCTTCCATTATTTGCCTACAAGACCTGGAATGGATTACTACCAGCCGCCTTTGACTATTTGTTAACCAGTAACAGAGATGTACATAATTATAACACGAGGCATGCCAATCATGCCCACTTTAATCTCTACAATACCACCATTGGAACTTTAAGCCTACAAAACCGCAATAAAAACATGGAATCTTCTAACGAACGATTTAAAGCGTAAAAAAGTCAGTCACATCCTTTAAGAAGTGGTTATATAAGTTAATAATAGCTAGTTACTGACTACTACCAAATTATACCTGTATATAATTACTATTTATATATATTGAACATTTACTTTATATTTATGTATATGTGTTAATATATTTTTTTTCTTTTCTTTTCTTTCTTCAGGGAGTCTTCCACATTGTTAAGCTTTTAAGCTTTATAGAAGACTTCCCTCTACTTTTTACTTTTGTGGCAAAACAAATAAATAAATAAAATGTTCATCGATATATGGGAAGTATTGCCGGAATGTACTTACATAACGGCATACTGGGTGCAATCCGATTTATGGAACGTAGTTTCAGTAACTGATGTGCAATTACCGATGATTTGAGGATGTGATTTGTTTGAATAATCTAACACTGCATTAGTAATGAAGAAGAGTAGTACAAAATTTCGAACACTATTAATAACACATGTTATGCCATAAACTAAATGAATCTAAAGATAAAAGAGAACACTTACTATTTTCACATAGTACACCACCAAATCCAGTTTGACAATTACAGGTATAGCCCAAGCATGTTCCTGCAACCCTCGTGCATATTCCACCATTCAAACATGGTAAAGTTACGCATGGATCAGGGATCACTAGAAAAAAAATTCAAACTAAGTATGAAACAATCATCTCATCAAACTGTGTCAGACTTTAAAGCAATTTTACTGCACTATTTTTTTTCTATTCTTTTAGCAAACCTTCTAAACATTCCAAAGTTGTGTATTGAGTAGCAATTTAGACGACCTAGTCCCGGTTAAGTGGTCACCAACTCTCATATTGTCATACTTACAAGTTTGGCAATTGTATCCAGTGAAGCAGCCGATACATTGGCAGGAATAACTGGTACAGGATTCAGCAATGTTAGTACAGGCACCGCCATTTAAGCATGGAAACCTTGTACATGGGTTGAAATCTAAAAAGTACAAAAGGTTTAACATGATAAGACAGATATGGAGGTGGCTACAAGGAGCCATGTAACAGTCACACAGAAGACTCTCAAAACAGTAATAGCACAGCCACCTAAATAAATTAAGTTTTCAAAGCTATTTTAGTAAAAACCCTTTTATTGTAAACTTGATATTTGTAACACACACTGATGAAATACACTTGGCATGCATTACTCACTGGACGTCTGCAAACATTGTTTGGCTGCTTCATCTACTTTCTACCATTACCTACCCACAATAAAAAAAGCAGGATAAAGTTTTAATTGTTCAAGACAACCAAGTTTCTGAATGGATAACCAAAATCATCTTTGGAGGTTTTCCGTTGGATGATTAGTTATTGAAATCAAATTCAGATTGCACTGTATTAACTAAATACTCCCCAAATAGGCAAACCTATGTCCCTCCCACAGTGTGTTAATCAATCTTTGTTATTTTGGCATATTTTATCGACAATCAAATTTGCTGTTCGGACACAACCAAATAGCATGACCTGGTTGTCCAAGCAAACCCCCCTCCCCCTCCCCTCCACAAAAAAAAGTTAATATTGGCCATCGCACATTGGCCAGTATCGCACAATACTATTGTGAATATTTGTACATATTAAAGAGGGAAACCAGGGAGGCCTTATTACTGCTACAGAATATATTTATTGTACTGTCTTTTTATGATATAACATTATTTTATAATACCACATGAATGAACCATTTATACTAAATAATATATTGTACTAATATAATGTTCTACTCTTTTTGCTTTCTACTAAAGGGCCTGAAAGGAAACCTATTGAATATTACATTTGCAGTCAAATGGAAATCCATATGGTGACAATTCTAGCACCTATTTCTTTTGTATTTATTAATAACAGAGATGTTTTCAAGGCAAGTACTGCGAAATCTAATAATTTAAAAACACGATCCCAGATATTTCAATTCAAATTCAGTTTTATCTCAATCAATCAATTGTAACAATCAAATGTTAAAAAGCAATAAGATTAAAAACAAGAGTGAGAACATCTGTATTGACAAAACATAAAGTTAAAATAAATATTAAATCACAGAAAGTACAATATACAGGGGAAAGAAAATTGATTGATTGAGGAGACTATTAAGAGGGTTTTAAGAAGAAAAACTTGTGGAAAGGAAGTCAATGGAGAGAAACAAAACCAACTAAGAAAACGATAAAAGGACATTAAGAAACAAACATATTAAGAATACAATTGAGACCCCACCCCCCCCCCCAACCTACCAACATCACCATGTTCCCACATCACTATAAACAGGTTTACAGATCTGAGATTTAAGACAACCAGAAGTAATTTACATACACCTCAACAAACTATCTCCTTGACGGATTGTCATACAATCTGACATCCACAGTCAATGTTTTCAATCAGAAGATTAACAAACTCACCCCCTTGACAGAATGGTCCAGCCTGACACCCTGAGCAGAAACATGTGTAGGAATCACAGTTTGTTGTACTTGGAACACAGACACCACCATTGCCACACTGGTTGTTATCACATGGATTGGAAGCTGATAAGACAGGAAGAAATCACAATTTAGGAATAGAAAAAAGTAACAGCTTTCTCGTCAAACTCTCGTTTTCTCCTCCAGCCTTCATTAGACATCATCCTCAGTGCCACACTTAATGCTATCATATGAATTTGCAGCTCAAAAGAAGTTATACTATCCACATACAGAACAAGCTGGAGTGATATTTAAAGTTTATTAGATCTTTCTCATCAACCTGTTCACCCTTACTTTCACAACCTCTGGTGTTAAAATGTTTTTACGTGAATTACCAGTTGTAACGCTGCCAACGTCCAGGTGTAGGAAACTCTCTGTCCCGGAACCAACAGAAGGGGCGGGCAAGGTAAGAAGTACAAAACAAAACTCAAGACCAGACAGCAGAGATCAAAGTGTAACGTTATTATGTATAAAATCCTTGTGTCATTCTTTACTCTAGTTCAGGGTTGTCCAACCTACGGCCCGCAGGCCACAGTCCGGCCCGCCGCAGGGTTGCGTCCGGCCCGCCAGAGATGCTCTACGGTTCGAAATTTTAGTGAGCAGATTTATTGATAACAATTTGAAGCTAAATAATCAATCATTCGAACCTTCTGGGTCAAAAAAACTGCATACAGGTCAGTTTGTGTGACACTCTCTCAGCGGAGGGGGGGGGGGGGGGCGGCTGAACTTATTCATCTGTTTTATCAGGAAGGAAAATAAATCAGTGCGCTCCGCGCGCAGTGCTCACATTTTGTTGCCTTGGCTTCGGGCAAAAAATCGAGCGGAGGGTTCATGCGGCCCCCTCCTTCATCATAATCATTCCATGTGGCCCTCCTCTGCAAAAGGTTGGACAACCCTGCTCTAGTTTATATACTGTACTATGAAACACATAGCCTAGCTAGGGACAAGCACCATTCATGACTGTAGCAGTCCAATTAACTATCGCGCAGCGCACAGGGTCGCACACAGCACAGGAGTTGAATGATCCAGGCTGGAGGTGGCGGGCAATCCGCAGGTGTCGGGCAATCCACAGGTCCTGGACAGCACAGGTGTCGGGCAATCTGCAGGTCCCAAGCAGCGCAGGTATCAGTACAGCGCTATTTGTTTACTTAGTTAAAATCGGTGCTTCTATCATAAGCCGCAAGAGCAAAAGTAGTTTCTCGTATTGCAGCCAACCGACACGCACTCAGGGGAAACTTTTACTTGAATACCCCAGAAATAACCCACATGGACACTCACATCTATACATGTGTGAAGGCCCTGACCAATCAGAGACTACCTGCACAAACCCACGGTGAGCCGCAACCAATGGGGTCAACACATCCAATATATTCCCTTTCCGTACAAAACATGAGGGAGCACCAAACCATGAGTATTACGTAACCTGTGTAGCCTGGCTCTAAGAATAGCTTGTTGCTTCCGCGGAGCTCAGTGGATATTTCAATTAAACATGCAAGGAGGAAATTGTACAACAGGTGAAGCCTGTAGATTTTCACTACATCGGTTATGACAGACTATAGAAACATTAATATGCAGAACAATATAGGGCAACAAAACAGTCACATCTAACATTTCACCCTTCCTACCAGTCACATCTAACATTTCACCCTTCCTACCAAGTTTCCCTACCCTGATGCAACCCCTTACTTCGAATGGACATTAGCGTCATTAACACATTGTCTTTTATGACAATGACAGATAGCCGATAAACATAGAAACATCAAAACGCAGAAAGAGTTACACCAAAACTGATGATATGTTTCACACTTGAACGTCACCACACTTCCTTGAGACCGGTGACTATAAACCAATCTATTCTTGTAGATGGTATGATACTCGATACTGTCCACCAGCCTGCTAAAGTTAACAAAATTTACAAAAAGGTGAAGAGCTCTCAAGCTGCAAACGTTGATAATACTCACATATCTGGCAATTAGCACCAGTAAAGCAAGGTTGACATTCACAGAATGTTTGAGTGCATGATCCAGGATATACTCTACACTGGCCACCATTCAGACACTGGTTATTATTAGTACATGGATCCTGAGCTGAAATGATAAAAGTATACTTATTGTCAATCTTTGCTTTCATTGTATTTTCCTTCTTTCTTTTCTATTAATTAACTTATAATTGCTTTTACTTTTGCTTTCAATTCTGTAAAGAGTTCCAAGCTGCTGCCTATCAAACCATCTAATTATATTTCAGCCCTCCTTCACTAGTTTGTATTGAAACTTGCTCCATCTTTATTTGTTTCTCTTTGGTTTGTGTTTATTTTTATTTTGTGACACTAGTGGAAATACACTGAACTCAACTGGCCTGAACTGAACTAATATCTATTTCTCTCTCTTCCTCTGTTAGTTTTGGAAAATATACCAATGATGCTTTGGTCTCTGAGTATTTCTTGGTACTAGAATGGACTTAACATTTAGTGTCCAATGCTAAGTATGGTTTCATGAAGGGACCATTGCCAAATCTAATCGCCGTCATGACTGCGTGTGAGCGTCAATTGTCTGTTCATTGAAATCAGTTAAGCATGTGACCACAGCTCCACTGGCTCTCAGCTGTCTGTGTTGATTGTATTTTATTATCTGTAATGACATGGTTGCACGTTGCTCTTTTGTGCTAAATGACAGTCAATAAACTACTATCAAACACATTCCTACACTCAATAAATAGAGAAACAGAAAGAGGGGTAATGGAAGATGGACGCCTGGTAGTGGTCAGTTACCGTACGTAATATTGTCTTCATCGTTGTCTGTTTTTGATGAAAAACAAAACTGTTGTGAACCAATCCCTAAGCTAAAGATCCCGGAGTTAATATTACATTATCCCTGTATCAAAGCAACTTAAATACGGGTACGAAGGTTGGCAACTGTCCAGCTATATTGATCATTCTGATGAGCTTCAAGTTTCAAATTCAACTTGCTAGAAACAACATTTCTGAGGGTTAAAATCATATCCAATGCATGGAAGTACTTCCTCCAGGCATCTAGGTGTATTTAGGACAATGTATTTTACCTTATTGGTTCATATTTGAAAAGCCCTTTCTGTCAACTGGCAATGCAAGCTCAATTTAAAAACTCAGCTTAAGAGTAAAACAAAAGAAGGCTAAAGATTAAGTGATGTAATGATTGTTTTATAACTTACAAAAACTGCATGTATTTCCAATGAAACAGCCTGGACATACACACCAGAATCGGCTGTTATCCACTGCAAGGCAGACCCCTCCGTTAAAACAGGGACTACTGTCACAGGGTGAAGCTACAAACAAAGACACAAATGAAACACCACTCTGTTTTAACAAACCAAAATGAATCTTCATTACTAACATATGATACAATGTAGAAAATGAGATATAAAATATCACGTGACAAAACATTGGCATAGCTTTAAAATTAAGCACAGTTTGAGGAATCTTCCTGACTAGTACCTCGTAACTTTAGACAACAGGATTAGAAGACTCTCCTGAATTCTGTTGCTTTGTTATTACTGAACCTTTCAATCATACTCCCGGTCTGCTATCTTGGCAACCAAATTGTAAACAAACACACAGTGTGGCTTTGAAATATTCATATATTGAGTAAAATATTCAATGTTAATACATTAACTGAAAACAACAGAAACAAAAAATCAAAACTTAATCTAATCAGATCAATGCAAGGTGAACGTCTTCTTAAGTTTATAGCGGGATGCTCAGTTTATTACAGGCAGTAAACATATTTATAGAGAATATATTCCAAATTTATCATACACGACTGAACTAGTCTAACAAGTAGAATGGGGCTTGGGCCGCACCTTACAGACCGTCTGTTCTAACTTTAGACAGAGCAATGAGAAAGGAACCAGTTGGTCGATAACAGGGCTTAGTGCCTCGAGATACATTTTAATTCTGAAGAAAAAAACATGAATCAAACTTTCCAGCAGTTAAGGAAAATTGCAACTCATGTACAAAGGAAAGAAGAAGTATTGATGTCCATCTAATCTATTATGCTTATGCATTTAGCTTGTATTATTTTGGAAAAGATGACAACTATCATTAGCAGCAACAGATTTTAAGAATAAATTTAGAAAAGTATAAAAAGTAGACTATATCTGTACCACGAAAGCTGCAATTTGGATTGCATTTGGCCAGATCTGATGGAACGATACTTGGCAATTACAGGAAAAGTCAAAGCATAACCTGCTTATTCCACAAAAATTGTAAAAAGGTTGATGAAATTAGAGAAAGTTTTCAAATGTAAAGATAATGTATTTTACGTAAAGTTGTGGGCCAAACTTTTTCGGCATTATGTTATTACACAATAACAACAAACTGTGGTACAAAATGGTTCTAACCACATCTATCTCCAGTCTGATATCAAATAGTACATCATTATGATCTTTCTCAGAGTTTCTCAAAGTTACATCTCTTTAAGTTAGAGAGAGAGAGAGAGCAGTCATTATTGTTGTGTTGACATCATACAAACCTGTGTTAACTGTGACCGTGAATGTACAAGTTACAGTCAGTCGTACTGCATCTCTGAATTCATAAGTGACAGTTGTTATTCCGAGAGGGAAATAAAAGCCACTGTAAAACTGAGGATTGTTAGCAACAACAACAAAACCAGAATTATCCTGTGCTTGTGGAGTTGGGAAGTTGACAACACCACCTGACGATCCTGTCAGTACTGTTACCACTTGATCTGAAGGACAGATCACTATGGTGGGAGGTTCCGTATCAACTGCAAGAAGGAAAGTGAAACTCATTGGAACACTGAATATCGAGCAAACTTCTATCAATCAATACATCCAATATCATTAATCTGTCAATAAATTAATCTATCAATCACTGAGCAGTTATTTCAATCTAACAGACATTATAACAAGCATTCAAATCCATCAATTAATTGAATAGTAGTCAAGAACCTGACAAATTTGACCAATCAGTCTATCTATCAATCACTTTAATTTAATTATTGAATTTGTGAGGAATCTAGATAAACCCATTTGTATTACGACCTTTGATTACAACATGAATACACAGTGTTAGTTTCACGATAGATAACTAACATAATAGTTACTCATCAAAATTAAGTGCAATTACTTCCGATTTACCAACATGGCGCTAGTCTCATTAACACTATAGAAATCAACTGCTCCTACAGCTATGATGCTAAATTTGAATATAGATCTTGATATGAGTTGAATGAGTTCAAAAAACATCAGGACTTGCATTAATGAGTCAATAATATCATTGCAATACACACAAATGTGTTTGTTATGTTTTCCTTGTATTTCTGAAGCTATGATAAGTAGACTTCCCATATACCACCATACTTGCCATTCAAGGTGCGATCTGCCATACATCATTACACTTTACCTTTCAGTTGATGAGACACTATCCTGTTATACAAACTTATAAAGCTAAAGTCTGGGAAACTTTGAAAAACAGGGAAAATGAAAGCCAAGATCTTATGTTTTTTGGTCATACTTTTTAACAGTTCTCTGCGTGACTATTGCAACATCTTCAAAAACTTTCCTCTTTTTTTGCAGTTCTGAATCTGCGTTTATTAGACTGATTAATTATTCCACCATTATTGTTCCTCAGCTGATGGGACATCATCCTGTTATGCAACATTATAATGACAAATGTGCTCTGTTCTATCTGTTAAAGGTCAAGCAACCTGTAGCAATGACTGTTCGTGATGTCATTTGGAATACTTAAAGTTTGCAAATACTTCATATATGCAGTTTTCTAATGTTTGCTCAGAAAGGGTCAAAACTAGGACCTTTAACCTATTATGAATTTAAGCTTGTGATGACATCTAAGGAAAGACAGCTCTCTTACAACTGGCCATTACATAAAAGCTATTTAAAGGATGCTGCTAAAATTTCTCTAAGTTGTAATTATGACAATATAGATATAAACATGTTAATTGTATGTCCATTGGTGTGAAACATTTTTCTCAATAATCGATAAAAATTGGAAAGCAATCCTCTGTTAGGGTTAAGCATGAAACAAATGACATCACTGTTTGTTTACTGGTGTTCACCAACCTTATCGGTTTTGAATTATTCGTGTTTACAAGCTAAGGAGTAACACAATTGCACATACGCAAACCCAAACACCATCTCCATCGCAATTATTCTATTTGCCTCTTGAAAGGAACAAAAATTGCTTGCATTTTCAAGATTAGGAGTGGCTCTAGGGGTCAAATGTTGGCTGTATGATCAACCTAAATCTTATAAGTGAACCTAGAGTAAATGGAAGAAAAACCAACCTGGATAGCATTATCAGTAGGAAGAATGTCCTTAATGTGATAGAAATACCATTAAACTTGAGTAAGGAGTTACATAGATCATTGACATGCACTTTCCATGATCAATTCTCGTCCTTGACATGATTGTTGTTTGGGATAACTATAAAATAGTGCAAAGTTTGTTTTACCACCATGTAGCATAAGGTTATTAGAAAAAAATCAAACCAATAGATTAGTTGCTTCATAGCCCTTACAGCTTTAAATATTAACTGATTCCAGCTCTTTTTGGAAATGAAAGTATTTGTGTCATTTGCAAAGAAACATTAGAATTGAACAATTAAAGTCATTAAAATAGACCAGAAACAGTGAGGGCCCAAAGATGGACCTTTGTAGAACTCTATTGGAGACATACGCATAATCAGACTACATATTATTTACATAAGTACATTGCTTTTCTATTAAACAGGTAGCTGGAGAGCAGGTTTGGGCTTTGCCATTAATACCCAAATGATTAAGCTTCATCATGGGAATACCATGACCAACTGTTTCAAATGCTGTCTTAAGAAAGAGCTACTTTCCTCTCCTCCAACATGCAAAATGTACTTTCTCTCTCTCAACCTATCTCATCGTCATATAAAAGACGCAAATATGTCCGATCAGTGAAAGCTAATAAAAGCTCCGAAAAATTCCGCACCATCAACAGGGAGCTACAGACTATACGTAGTCACTCAAAAGCCCAAAATCTTCGAAAAGAAGCAGAAACACTAAAAAAAGTTTGTAAAGAACCTATCAGACAGAAACATGTCCAGTATAGAGTATATTGCGCTGGAAAAAGGTCTGAAGTTCATAGCAACTCCAGTAAAACCTAAATGAAGTGATCTTCTCAAGTCATTAAAAGACCTAAAAGGAAAAATGAGAATCCGCTTTATCATGCAGAATAAAATGCAAAAAGGGATTACAATATTCCGTCTACCCTCTACATGGTCACCTAACATGACTTTTAGTAAAAACCTAGAGGACTACTAAGAAGCAACACAAACCGAAATGGCAAGTGTTACTATCCGAAACACCAATAGCAACACGCATAAAGCGGAGCGTTTTGCACTAAATGCAATTAAAAACGACCGCTCTATTATTGTCAAACCCTTCGATAAAGGTAGAGGCATTGCTATAATGAATCACTCAGACTATCAGGCCGAAATTGAAAGGCAATTAGCTAGTCACAACTACGAAAAGTTAAAAAGTGATATGACGTTTCAAACTAAAAGTTTAGTCCAGGAAACACTAATTGAAATGTTCTCTGCAAAAGAGATCGATAAAAGCACCTTCGAGTACTTGTCACCATATAGCCACAAGATCCGCACACCGGATATATATGTGCTACCAAAAATTCATAAAGCACCCCCAGCTAACTCAAAATTTGCCGGTAGACCGATAATAAGTAGAAACGGATCACCAACCGAAAAAATATCGGAATTTGTGGACTATTTCTTGCTTCCTATTGTAATAAAACAAAGCACTTATGTGAAAGACACAAATCACATTCTGCAAATTTTGGAAGCCACCCCGTTACCAAAAACGGTAGTACTCGCTACACTCGATGTCGTCGCCATGTATACCAATACTCCCCAAGAGGAGGCATTAGATATATGTCAAGAAGTCTATGAAAAGACGGAAAAAAGCGAATATGGAATAAATAAAATATCTTCCATATCCATGCACAAACTAATTGAACTCATCTTAACAAGAAACTGTTTCGAGTTCAATAACCAATTCTATCTACAAAAGATCGGTTGCGCCATGGGTAGCCAAGCCTCTCCGGAAATCTGCGATATCGTCATGCATAGACTTGAAAACCAGATTTTACCGACAGATAATAAAATCTTAAAATGGCTCCGCTATAGAGATGACATTCTATTGCTCTACGACGGTACACATCAGGAACTTGAACACCTAGTAAAAAGGTTGAATGAAATTCACCGCTTCTTAAAGTTTACGGTAGAAATATCAAACACCGAGGTAACATACCTAGATTTGAAAATCTTCAAAGGTACAAGGTTCGAAACCAATGGGTTATTAGACACTAAAGTCCACACCAAACCCACGGAAACCTTCCAATACCTCGACAGAAACTCTGCACACCCACTTGCCACTTTTAAAGGCTTCATTAAAGGGGAAATATTACGATACGCACGTCTCTGTAACAATGAGACTGATTTCTTACAGAAAAAGAACACGTTCACAGAGAAACTGTTACTCCGTAACTATAAGAAAGAGGAAATCGCCACAGCCAGTAAAGGCATACAATTTGAAAACCGTAGGCATTACCTCACTACCAATCCTAAACAAAGGAACCACCACTGGTGTTCAAGCTTACCTATACACCCCATATCAAAACCACGCATCTGAAAAAAGCACTTTTGAAACATTGGCACCTAATTTCGTAACACGCGGAATTATCCAAACTGTTTCCAAAAGAACCGATTCTTGCCTACAAAAGGGCCCTAAATCTCAAAGATTTACTTGTTAACTCAAGGTTTTGTACTAACAAAGAATCAGCTGACTCTCAAGGTTCACACGAAGCTCTTTTAGATGCTCTTATAGATGCACTATGAGTCCATAAAAACTCGTGCACAGAAAATAGATGCATTTTGAGAACGAGACGCTCATGCCGAATATAAAATATTCAAAGGCTTACTACTGATGAAGCTCCTCCTATAAAAGTTGAGAGCAGAAACCGGTCTAGTTGGTCATAAGAACCTACGCTAGTCTTTCCTACTATTAAAAGTACACTCAATTCACCTAATAGGTGCAATAATGTTTCACCATGAGGAGCATGCTATAAGTTCATGTTCTTCGTGGCCTCCCTTAAAAATACTTCAGATTCTTGGCCACTACGTTGCGTTAGATAGTGTAAAACCGCCTACACCCCCATTTCATTGGATTTTCTCAATTATTTTTTTTCATTCATATTTTTTGTGGGGGCGGGGAGGGGGTTGGGGGTGGGAGAGGGGTGTTTTTTATTTTTCTTATTTGAAATGAAACCGAAGCCAAATTGATTACACCTTGATCAGATTTCAGGATCAATTCTTCATAATAAATAGATTACTAATAACTTTGATAATGCTATGTGTTTAAGCGATGCCTCCGCTTATGTCCAATGAAAGACAAAAAGAAAAAAATATCATCCAATTAATGAAAAAGTCTGCATGAGTTTTGCTTACTTTAAGCAAACTATTAGAGAAGGTTGTTACTTTAATCTTTGATGAGTGGTACTACACGACCAAGTCGTGTTAACTTTAGACCATCGCGCCTGCCCGACTGATCACTACCCAACTCAACCAGCCAGTCGTCATGTATGAAATTGTGAATAATAGGATCACATGGCAGTGTGGACTAGACTACAACTGAACAAGAGTAGTGGGGGGAATTTATGAATAAAGCCTCAATTAGTACTCTAGTATTAATTAGAAAATTGTGCTTCCACCTCAACGCAGATATCTGGATAAACAAGATTTTTAAATTAAATGAAGAATTGGATATAACCCTAAACGTTTCATAGTGTTTTATCTTGTGACCAATGTTGCCTAATGTCTCAACTTATTCCCTTGACTCTATACAAACAAATGAAGAAAAAATGAAATTCAATGAGTTTATATGTCACACAAGTCTTGTTTATTCCCCAATGTCCTCAACTAATTCCCTTGACTAAAGAAGACAAAATGAAATTCAATGAGATTATATGTCACCCAAGTCTTGTATATTCTTACCTACACTGAAGGTACAGACATCTGATAAGCCAAGATTATCTGAGCAAAAGCATGTAACAGCAGTAGTAGTTCCTGCTTGGAAAGTGCTTCCAGCTGGAGGGTTGCAAGTGACTGCTAGAGTACCTTGTTCAGCATCATTACAAGTGGGGGATGTTGTGAAACTGTTGACAGTGCCATCTGGACAACCAGACAACACAGGTGCAGTGTTTGGAGCTGTTGAATGAACCAAAGAAACCACAACTTGAAGATATCAAATAGTTGAGAATATTTGATGTTAAAAGTAGAACGCAGTCTTATTCTTGGAATTTCACTGTTATATTTTCAGATTATTCATTTGAAATGTATCCATCAAGGCCTAAATTAGTATTCCAGATTTAATACGAATTATTGTTTCCGTTTCCACTTCGAGATATGGATAAAGGAATAAGAAAAAATGAAATTTATAATTGCATATAACCCCAAATGTAACATAGTGCATCACCAATGACCAATGTTGCCTAATGTCTCAACTTATTCCATATACTCTATACAAAACAAATGAAGAAAAATGAAATTCAATGAGTTTATATGTCACACAAGTCTTGTTTATTCCCCAATGTCCTCAACTAATTCCCTTGACTAAAGAAGACAAAATGAAATTCAATGAGAATATATGTTACACAAGTCATGTATATTCTTACCTACACTGAAGGTACAGACATCAAATAAAAGATTATCTGAGCAAAAGCATGTAACAACAGTAGTAGTTCCTGCTTGGAAAGTGCTTCCAGCTTGAGGGTTGCAAGTGACTGCTAGAGTACCTTGTTCTGCATCATTACAAGTGGGGGATGTTGTGAAACTGTTGACAGTGCCATCTGGACAACCAGACAACACAGGTGCAGTGTTTGCAGCTGTTGAATGAACCAAAGAAACCACAACTTGAAGAATGTCAAATAATTGAGAATATTCGATGTAAAATTAGAAAGCAGTCTTATTCTTGGAATTTCACTGTTATATTTTCAGATTATTCATTTGAAATGTATCCATCAAGACCTATCTGAAGCAGGGTCACAAGAAGCAACTGATGTGCCTTCTTCTGCATCGGAGCAGGTTGTAGAAGTTGCTACTGCTGAGGTTCACTTGGTGCTATGTTAACTGTCTTTGATAGCAAAAATACTTTTTTTACAAGCTGTTAGTGTAACCCAAAGCTTTCAATGACTAATAAGTAAATAAGAAAACAATTTTTTTCCTCTTTGCTCTTCATTAAGAATTAACCTTCAACCGCTGCTCTTGAGACACTTTTCCAGTTACTAATAATTAGTTAATTAATTTGAAAACAAAACTGAACAGGATTGAATTTTTTGGATAGTTCAGTGGATTGTTTGAAATGGATATCCGTATCAATTCTTGTCAAGGAACTTCACCAAAGGCAATGTAAAATGGTTCATGTTTAATGAAAAATCGTAAATAATAACTTTGATAATGCTATGTCCCTCAATATAGTTCAACAAGAAACACAGACAAAGATATCATTTAAGTACCAATTAAGTACCATTTAAGTACCAACAAACGCTCACAGAAATTGTGTTTCTGTTAATAGCTAGTCAGTCCTGTCACCTAGCATTTTTAGAAATTTGTGGAGAACAACATATGTTCAGTATAAATAAACTCTACACATAAACTTACCATTAATACATGGCCATTGGTACTATTACCAAATGGCCACATTGTAAGAAAAAAATGCTGGAAAATGACTTATCATTCTGATCTTTCCCATAACTATATTTCTGTTATCAATTTTGGAATGATCCTTATCTCAGCCTGTTTTATTCCTTATGTAGCATGGAGATTCATTAACATCTGCGGACCCTGTACTTGAGAGTAAACTTACTCAAGTTACTCCCAATGGCAAACTCTGTCAATGTATTAACATGTTTATCATGTTTTAGTACATCAGTTCAGGCTGTAATAATTGAATATATCTAGGTTGCAGTATTTGTTAGCAAACTTTACGTATATATACATGTAGATTTACCTGGCACCTCACAGAAGGTTCCAGTAAATGTGGGGATACATATACATACGAAGATAACTCCATCCGTAATGCATGTACCGCCATTTTGACATACAACAATTGTGCATGCTTCATCTGGAGATGAAGTGAAGTACAAAAACAAGATTATTTAAGAATGGAATGTCCTAAATACAGCAAGTATAGGTTATGAAAGTGCAAAGGTTGCACAATAGCTGAAAGGAAAAGAAATGGAGTGGCTAAAAATATTTAACTTGAAATGAAAATGTGAAATGCATAAGTCAATTAATCTAAGTTGGTGACAGAGACATGATTTTAGTCTTGGTCAAGTCGTTTGTAATACTCTTTTTCTCGCGTGCAAACTGTACATGCCTCAGAGTCTGTTCGGCCTACCACGAAAGTGCTTGCCCACTGCATTTAACATGCCCGAGGATCTGTTCGATACAATTGTCTTGGACATTTCTCCAAAGAGGTGCGTGAACTTATGCAAACCACAAAACCTTTATTCATATTATTATTACGAAATTGCGTGTCACGTGAGATCATGTTTCTTCCACAGATATTATGAACCGTCTAGCAGTGTACAAACCAATTTAAGACTTAGAGATTGTTCACTGCAGGAGAGAGGGCATGAATAAGAATTTGGGGGTTTGTGGGCCTAATTGGCATGCGAGATCTGCTTCTTCGCTTTTCCGAAGCAAATCTGCCAAAATCAAAGGGAAACTTAAGATACAGTAGCTTGGGAGAAATGTGCAAATGATCTAACCATCCATTATCACATTCCATATCCTCCCTGTGGTCAGGTATGGCTTGCAACATACACAGTTTTCAATTGGTGTTACATTACCTGTATCTAATAGCAAAAGTGTTTTTGTGACAAGCTGTTTGTGTTAACCATTGAAGCATTCAATAGGGTGAGTCTGATATCCAGTACTATCATTAACCTTTTTCAAACTCAGGCATCAAATGTTAATTAAAACAGCATTCCTTCCTGACAGTTGTATTTACAAACATTATTATCTATTTCTGAAAGTAAAGAAGTCATGAAATCCACAAACAGCTTCAACATACTCATATTCATTAAATTTGAGCTGATGTTCTCTCATAGGTTGACATATTTTGTATTGGCATCATCCACAACCAACATAATTGTGGCTGTGGTGACTATCTGTTTCTTAAATTATGAACTAAAGGTTTCATCATTCAGTGACAATACAAATATTAGTAACATTTATTATTACAGTATGTTAACAGATGTGTTTAGAGTTAGGGCTTGTACTTATTTGGCCTCCATCTTACTTCAAGTTCAAACTGTCCTCATGTTCTGATATGTCTGACTACATGACAAGCAAAGAAAGGGAATGTCTGCAATAATGTTGTACATAACGTTGAACCAAAGACACACCGTATTAATGTCCAGTTAACCAAATAAACAAAAGAACAAACAATAAGTCAGACAAAACAAGTCCAACCCACAAGAAAATCGAAAACACGGATAGTGAAAGGAAACCTTCACTAACTTGAACAGTAGTTAAACATACGGTTTGCAGGCCTTCATTATCTTGGCAAGTACTGTACAAGTGACAGAAGTAGGAAAGCTTGTATCTGAAGCAGGCTCACACAAAGCAACTAATGTGCCTTGTTCTGCATTGGTGCAGGTTGGAGTTGTAAATGTTGCTACTGCTGAGGTACTCCCCATAGGTGCAGTCACCACAATTTGTTCTGTTGGACAGTTTGGTTCACTTGGTGCTTCATTACATGCCTCTGCTAAAATGTCTTTGTTACAAGCTGTCAGTGCTAACCAAAGCATTTAATGAGCAATAAATAAATAAAAAACAATTTTCCCTCTTTGCTCTTCAGTAAGAATTAACCTTCAACCGCTGCTCTTGGGACACTTTTCCATTTAATAATAATTAAATAATTTGCAAACAACACTGAACAGATTGAATTGTTATGATATGTCAATGAATTGTTTGAAATGGATACTTTCTATCCTAAAACTGCTGCTCTTGAGACACTTTTCTAGTTACTAATAATTAATTAATTGGCAAACAAAACTGAACAGGATTGAATTTTTTGGATAGTTCAGTGGATTGTTTGAAATGGATATCCGTATCAATTCTTGTCAAGGAACTTCACTAAAGGCAATGTAAAATCGTTCATGTTTAATGAAACATCCTAAATAATAGCTTTGATATGGCTATGTATTAAAATGGTCCCTACATTTAGTACAACAAGAAACACAGACAAAGATCATTTAAGTAGTGGAAAGTTCTAAATGATTTTGGTTTACTTTAGGCAAACTATTAGAAAAGGATGATGATATTTTCCTTTGGTGATTTGTTGATCAACATTATTTAATTATATTAAAGTTAGATGGCCAATCGTTTTGATCATGCCAGGAATTTCTTCAGAGCTTTACTAAAACTCATATGACTGAAAATTAGATACAAAATTTTCCATTTGAAAATAATTCCAACGCATTTGGCAGTCAGGCACAATCAAAACCAAGATATCTGCCATATATTAAGCCAAAGATGATTGTTGAGTTTGTGTCTCCTTTCAAAGCTAAACCAACATAACCTTTGTAGCCAATACCAAATAAAACACAAATTTAAAAATGTACGCAACTGTCTCAGTCCTCATTTCATTGTCAGAAAAATAAAAGATCAGAAAGCCAATGGGCTTTATATATCATGGGTCTCTATAAAGCTAGATCTTGCTTTATAGTGATACCTTGTGTCAAGACCAACATCAATAGTGACAATCTTTGTTTTCACAATAAGCACACGACTATAAAAGCAGTCTAGTAACATTATTTAAGAAAAGTATGTCATCTGTAATATCAGTGGTTTAAATGCACCCTCCAAGATACTCTCAGAATTACAAGGTATTTTTGAAACAACAAAATTTGATTGCTTGGCACTCTGCTTGCTTAATTCAAATAATCCAGCTGAAAAATTCAACAAAAGCAATCGATAATGGGCCCCGAAGAATTATACTCTTAAAGGGGCAGCGTAGGTGCAGGAACAAAAACTGTTTACAAAGAGATAACTAAAATTAAAAAAGTATATTAGGGTAAGAGAGTTTTCTACAGTAAGAATGGTATCATTTCCAGCCTTTATTGAACTCTCCAATAAATGAATGTTGCAACAACTCGAAATGACTACCACAGTGCCTATATACATTTACATATACATAAATATATATATATATATAATTGAAAACGTAATGAAAAGGAAAATCCAGAACAGTGAAGAAACTTGCAGCCTCCACCGGGATTCGAACCAGGGTCTCCCACTTTATATGCGGACACCCTAACCACTAGGCTATGGACGCTGAGTGTATGTCCAGAGGTTCGAAACCGGTAAGGAAGGTCGTACTTCCACTGTAGACGTTTGTCACCTGTATCGAACAATACTAGTTCTGTTTTGGTGACATATTTGCCTTACTCTAGAGATCAAACATGATTCTAACCAACTCGAAGTCACTTGTGATTCCTAAATATATATATACTACCATAAATAGAATGTTCTTGTCCTGTCTCACTGCAAGCATGAGTATACCCATGCAGGCAAATTGTTCTCTTTCTGCACAATACGCTTAATACATTTAAATTTCCTATTTACAATTTAGAAAGGAATAAAACAGTATGACCCCAAATTGAAGCATATATTTTTACAACAAAAGCTCATTAAGAATTGGCAGGCAACTAGTAATAAACCGATAGTCTTAGCCTTTGCTGATACTCCTAGTTCTGTTTTCTTAAAGTAAAACATGTATTTGGATTTTCTCAATTATTTTTTTTTTATTCATGTTTTTTGTGGGGGCAGGGAAGATGAAACAGGGTTTTTTTTTTCTTATTTTCTTATTTGAAATGAAACTGAAGCCAAATAAATTACACCTTGATCAGATTTCAGGATCAATTGTTCATAATAAATGGAGTACTAATAGCTTTGATAATGCTATGTGTTTAAGCGATGCCTCCGCTTATGTCCAATGAAAGACAAAAAGAAAAAAATATCATCCAATTAATGAAAAAGTCTGCATGAGTTTTGCTTACTTTAAGCAAACTATTAGAGAAGGTTGTTAATTTAATCTTTGATGAGTGGTACTACACGACCAAGTCGTGTTAACTTTAGACCATCGCGCCTGCCCGACTGATCACTACCCAACTCAACCAGACTGTCGTCATGTATGAAATTGTGGATAATATGGCAGTGTGGACTAGACTACAACTGATCAAGAGTAGTGGGGGAAATTTATGCATAAAGCCTCAATCAGAACTCTAGAATTAATAAGAAAATTGTGCTTCCATCTCAACGCAGATATCTGGATAAACAAGATATAGAATTGGATATAACCCCAATAGTGCTTTATCTTGTGACCAATGTTCCCCAATGTCCTCAACTAATTCCCTTGACTAAAGAAGACAAAATGAAATTCAATGAGATTATATGTCACCCAAGTCTTGTATATTCTTACCTACACTGAAGGTACAGACATCTAGTAAGCCAAGATTATCTGAGCAAAAGCATGTAACAGTAGTAGTAGTTCCTGCTTGGAAAGTGCTTCCAGCTGGAGGGTTGCAAGTGACTGCTAGAGTACCTTGTTCAGCATCATTACAAGTGGGGGGTATTGTGAAACTGTTGACAGTGCCAACTGGACAACCAGACAACTCAGGTTCACTGTTTGGAGCTGTTGAATGAACCAACGAAACCACAACTTGAAGAAATGTCAAATAATTGAGTATTTTTTATGTTAAAAGTAGAACGCAGTCTTATTCTTGGAATTTCACTGTTATATTTTCAGATTATTCATTTGAAATGTATCCATCAAGGCCTAAATTAGTATTCCAGATTTAATACGAATTAGTGTTTCCGTTTCCGTTTCCACTCCGAGATATGGATAAAGGAATAAGAAAAAATGTAATTTATAATTAGATATAACCCCAAATGTAACATAGTGCATCACCAATGACCAATGTTGCCTAATGTCTCAACTTATTCCCTTGACTCCATACAAAACAAAAGAAGAAAAGATGAAATTCAATGAGTTTATATGTCACCCAAGTCTTGTTTATTCTTACCTACAAACACACCGAAGGTACAGAAATCTGATGAACCAAGATTGTCTGAGCAAACGCATGCAACATTTAAATGTGAAGTACACAATTTTGCATCTAAATATTTCAAGAAGGGTAGGAAGAGTTCCAAACCGCAACAAAGGGTTGAAGGGCCTTAATTGAACAATGATTCTCTGACCATTAATATGGAGACAAATAATCACTTTTGCCTCCACACACCACAACCTGGATACGGGCTTGTCTTTGACTGTTAACGGAGACAGATCATGTACCTGAAAACATCATCTTTTAGCTTAGTCTTTCATAAGGGCACCAGAAAGCTACTGTAAGCAACAAATTTACATCACAAGTTTGATTATTCATAAAACATTGCATTATATGTTTAAACACAGAAGTTTGAACTAGAATGTATAGAAATACTGCTATTTCTGTACACTTTTACATTTTTCAGCCGCGGGACAAATGTTGTAGACGATTAACCCTAACATAATGTACAGTGGGGCACTCCTTGCAGCTTGTTCACAGTTAATTCTCTTGCTCAATTTGCCTTAAATTTATGCAAAGTTAGCTTCACAATCAAACAGTGGTGCATGCTGTTTATATTGGATCATCTCTCAAATAGTCAATAAGAGAGAAATGGGACATTCGTAGCAACTAAGTGACTCCAGCTAAAACAGTTTACATGCTTCTACTCACACTACAGCATAATATAACACACAAAACAGTCTGTATCAAACAGTCATCCTCTTGCTTCTATCCCATTGATCATTGAGTATTGCTGGAAGTAGTAAACTGCAATGTTCCAAAATTTAAAAAAAAAGCAATCAGAAACCAGAATACCAACAGGCTTAGCGATTCTTTGTCAAAATTAAAATGAGAACATTTAACATAACCTGCATGCTAGGTTCTTGTATGTCATATTATGCATACCAATCATGAAATACAAGAGTGCATCCAAGTTTTTCTTTTGCAGATAAGTCTGATTACAAGGTCTGCAGACCTTGACCTCTGTCAACCTTAAATTACCTTTGACCATAAAAACTATTTAGTTATTTACTCAATACTATACTGAATACGCATCATGGTCGATTGCTTTTAACCCAGGCTATTACTGATTTTCACCAGGAGGGTTTGATTCACCTCAAAGTGGGAAAACCCCAAAATTCTTGAAATATATCTAATTGCACACTACAAATATAAGTCATTGCCGACATGTATGTATTAAAACTTCCGAAAATGATAAAAAAAAAAAAAACATAATAACATTAAGTTGCAGCTACAGCTAGAAAAGTCTTCAAACATTGACCTCTGTTGACTTCAAATGACATTGACCTCCACCAACTTCAATGGCATCATTGTACTCTAGAAGGTGCAAGTACATACCACATATTACGACCATTCACCCCATACTATTGAGTTATTATTCTAAGACATAGCTTCTCACAATAACAACTCCACACAGTACTACACACACACTATCACTATCGCATAGATTCCCTTTGCCTATTGACAAGGAATCAATACACCATGCAACAAACACTGGAACCAGTTAACAGACATTAATTAATATAACATGTTTAGGAAAGTACAACATGCAACTGAAGGTAAAAATGAGAGATTAAGAATAACTACGACTGGAGGTACGTGAGATGAGAACATGATGGAAACAAATTAGTTTGAGTTATGATGATAGTAAAAAGTTATAGAGGTATTTACAATTCACTTGCACTTGGAATGTGCAAGATGTTGATAGCAATCCACTGTCTGTGCACACACATGTAACATCTGTACTCCCTACAGGAAATGGTGTACCACTAGGTGGGTTGCATGTGGAAATGAGAAAAATGTCTTGTGTATCCAAACAAAATGGTAATGTATAGGATATATCAGTTGAACCACTTCCAGGCGGTGCATTGACAGTCACATCTGGACAGCTTTGGAAAGTCGGACTAGTGTTTATAGCTACAACAATTAAAGCAAACGAAATAAAACGATCAATGATATTGACTTGAGAATTCAAAGAGAATAGGAAATTAAGTTTGATTTGACATCAATTGGTAGTCATATTGGTAGTAAAGGTTTCCATTAATAATTGATTTGACCTACATTCAAGTGAAACCTCTTATACTTTCCCATAACTACTTTTCTGTTATCAATTGTGGAGTGATCCTTGTCTCAGCATGTTTTATTCCTTATGTAGCATGGAGATTCATCCTTACTGAGGGCCCTGTACTTGAGAGCAAGGGCATAGGAACCGGGGTGCTGGGGGTGCGCCAGCCCCCCAGTGAAAAATATGGGGGGCGGAAGTATCATTCCGCCCCCCCCCCCCGCTCCGCAAGTCAGAAAACCCCTTTTTCGTTTCCAAATGAGAAAAAAATCTCATTTGGAGCACCAAATTGCATCTAAGGCCAGGTGAAAATGCAAAATTATTTACAAAATGGAGTGGGTGTTGAAGTGTGCTATATTGCACCAAATTGCATCTGAGGCCACCTGGAATTGCAAAAAAATTCCCTCCCCTTAGACCCCTCCCACAGGCCGGCCATCAGTCTTCAGCCCCCCACTTAAAAGTACCTTCCAACGCCACTGCTTGAGAGTAAACTTACTCAAGTTACTCCTAATGGCAGACTCTGTCAATGTATAAACATGTTTACCATGTTTTAGTACATCAGTTCAGGCTGTAATAATCGAATATATCAAGGTTGTAGTATTTATTAGCAAAATTTACGTATATTACATGTAGACTTAGCTGGCACCTCACAGAAGGTTCCAGTAAATGTGGGGATACATATACATATGAAGATAACTCCATTCGTAAAGCATGTACCGCCATTTTGACATACAACATTTGTGCATGGATCGACTGGAGCTGAAGTGAAGTACAAAAACAAGATTATTTCAGAATGGAATGTCCTGAATACAGCAAGTATAGGTTATGAAAGTGCAAAGGTTGCACAATAGCTGAAAGGAAAAGAAATGGAGTGGCTAAAAATATTTAACTTGAAATGAAAATATGAAATGCATAAGTCAATTAATCAAAGTTGGTGACACAGACATGATTTTAGTCTTGGTCAAGTCGTTTGTAATACTCTTTTACTCGCGTACAAACTGTACATGCCTCAGAGTCTCTTTCTGCCTACCACGAAAGTGCTTGCCCACTGCATTTTACATGCCTGAGGATCTGTCCGATACAAACGTCTTGGACATTTCTCCAAAGAGGTGCGTGAACTTATGTAAACCACAAAACCTTTATTCATGTTATTATTACGAAATTGCGTGTCACGCGAGATCATGTTTCTTCCACAGATATTAGCAACCGTCTACCAGTGTACAAACCAATTTAAGGCCAAGAGATTGTTCACTGCAGGAGAGAGGGCATGAATAAAAATTTGGGGGTATGTGGGCCTAATTGGCAACCTGACTGGCTTCTTCACTTTTCTGAAGCAAATCTGCCAAAATCAAAGGAAAACTTAAGATACAGTAGCTTGAGAGAAATGTGCAAATGATCTAACCAACCATTATCACATTCCATATCCTCCCTGTGATCAGGTATGGCCTGCAACATACACAGTTTTCAATTGGTGCTACGCTACCTGTATCTAATAGCAAAAGTGTTTTTGTGACAAGCTGTTTGTGTTAACCATTGAAGCATTCAATAGGGTGAGTCTGATATCCAGTACTATCATTAACCTTTTTCAAACTCAAGCATCAAAGGTTGATTAAAACAGCATTACTACCTGACAGTTGTCTTTACAAACATATTTCATTATTATCTATTTCTGAAAGTAAAGAAGTCATGAAATCCACAAACAGCTTCAACATACTCATATTCACTAAATTTGAGCTGATGTTCTCTCATAGGTTGACATATTTTGTATTGGTATCATCCACAACCAACATAATTGTGGCTGTGATGACTATCTGTTTCTTAAATTATGAACTAAAGGTTTCATCATTCAGTGACAATACAAATACTAGTAACATATATTATTATGTTAACAGATAATGTGTTTAGAGTTAGGGCTAGTACTTATTTGGTCTCCATCTTAGTTCAAGTTTATATTGATATATTTGACTACATGACAAGCAAAGAAAGGGAATGTCTGCAACATTGTTGTAAAGAACATTGAACCAAAGACACACCGTATTAATAGCCAGTTAACCAAAACAAACAAAAGAACAAACAATAAGTCAGACAAAAACAAGTACAAAATCACAAGAAAATCGAAAACACAGGTAGTGAAACCTTCACTAACTTGAACAATAATTAAACATTCGGTTTGCAGGCCTTCATTTTCTTGGCAAGTACAAGTGACAGAAGTAGCACCCAGAGGAAAGATTGTATCTGAAGCAGGCTCACACAGAGCAACTAATGTGCCTTGTTCTGCATCGGTGCAGGTTGAAGTTGTAAATTTTACAACTGCTGAGGTACTCCCCATAGGTGCAGTCACCACAATTTGTTCTGTTGGACAGTTTGGTTCACTTGGTGCTTCATTACATGCCTCTGCTAGCAAAAATGTCTTTGTTACAAGCTGTCAGTGTTAACCAAAGCATTTAATGAGCAATAAATAAATAAAAAACAATTTTCCCTCTTTGCTCTTCATTAAGAATTAACCTTCAACCGCTGCTCTTGGGACACTTTTCCATTTAATAATAATTAATTAATTTGCAAACAACACTGAACAGGATTGAATTTTTTGGATAGTTCAGTGGATTGTTTGAAATGGATATATCCGTATCAATTCTTGTCAAGGAACTTCACCAAAGGCAATGTAAAATGGTTTGTGTTTAATGAAACATAGTAAGTAACAGCTTTGATAATGCTATGTGTTAAAGTGGTCCTTCCATTTAGTACAACAAGAAACACAGACAAAGATATCATTCAAGTAGTGGAAAGTTCTAAATGATTTTGGTATACTTTAGACAAACTATTAGAAAAGGATGATGATAGTTTCCTTTGGTGATTTGTTGATCAATATTATTAAATTATTTAAAACTTAGTGGGCCTATCGTTTTGATTTTGCCAGGACTTTCGTCAGAGCTTTACTGAAACTCAAAAACAGAGAGCGACCCCTTTGACCTCACTAATATTGCTTTCTCTTTAGACCAAACCATCTTTCTGTCCTTCTATCTCCTGTAAGTTTGTGTTTTAGTCTGTTTTTTACAGCCTGTGGATGTAGAAAACCAACAGAATATTGATATTTCAATTATCCAAATTCAACCAACAGACAGACCATTCTAACAATAAGCAATAGGAGTTTTTGTAAAAAAAAAACCTCTCGAGTATCACAACGAGGATGTTTGTGCGCAGCGCAGCAGTGCTAGTAACAATGCGTGGGCAATCTAGTTTTAAACACCTCAAGACTACGGCTCTCCTTAACGCCCAAGGATTGCGTATTCCAGTCTTTTATAGTCCTAGGATAGAAACTATACTGAAAAGCATGATGATTCTGTGTCAAGCAGACTTGCCTTTTGGTGGAGTGTACTTGTCAACAAGACATATTTATGTCGCAGAAAGGTTTTGATTTCATCATTTTGATTCCTGTCTGTAGCATTAAGATATGTTTTAACACATTGTTCTGTATCACTACAATAGGTGAACAACAAACAGACAGTTGATATCAACCACCCTTATGTAAAGAAACAGAAAACAAAAGCATACATAAGACTCAAAGAGGCTTGAACGATAACATTCCACAGATTCTATGAGGCTACACATTGATTTAGTGTCAGGCAAAACAAAATTGATCTTGCCTAAAAAAACACTAATGTTACAGGTATCTGGATAAAACTGACAGATAAAATGATATTAGGAAAACTACTGATATACAACTAAACTCTACTTTCAAATCTATTCAGTGTAAGTGTCTTTGTCCACTGTTGCCCATTGTCGTCTCCTTATATCCCATACCTTACCATGTAAGACACACTGAAACAAGACAAATATAATTCTTCCTACAGGTTATCTGATGCTACTGTGGCGATGCATTTCTGAAATCAATGTATCTGTACTGTTAAGACCAAGTGGTGGTACATTGGAAGGTATTACCAAAAACAGTGCAGGTACCACCATTTAGACAAGGTGATCCACTACAGGGATTAGCTAAAGTGACAAAGAGATGGGGAAATATAGAAACCATTAATGCTACAAAAAATACTATAAAAATTAAGATATAAAGATACAAAAATACAAAAATATATACATATGTGAAAGATCTTGAAAGATCAGAGTTGCAAAACTAGGTTCTTATCCATACACAGGTGAATGAAACATGTATAGCACATATAAAAGATCCTCCATAGATATATATATCAGAGTTACAAAACTAATTTTTAATCCATACACAGGTTAATGAATCATGTATAGCACATAAAAGATCCTACCTAGATAGAATACTGCATCTCTAACATCAGCTTCAGTTACACACTTGATATGTATCAGTAGATGTGAAATTCTACCAGCCATGATAAATATTCACTGGTATATATTAGGCTAGTATATTACTTCAGTGGCCTTGCATAGGTTGTAGTCAATGTAGTACCACCATTTTTACCCATGGGTGTCAAATGCCATTGTATAGACCAGAAAGTCATGATAGACCATGTTTGCAGCTCTTTATGCTAAATTGATAACTTTTGTTATGTTTGATAGGTATTAATTAGCATGAGCTGACAGTCTCATTTATTTTCGAAAGTCTTATAGCATATGTCATTTTGGGTTTTGCAGTGATCCCTAAGTAAACTGCATAGCTTAAGTTGGTATACAAAGCTTTCTAGACTAAGTTCTGAAGCTGGTTTGGACTTGTTCTTTTTTATTCTAGGAAAGAGAACTGTAGACTGAGGGGTTGAAGTTCAATAAATATTCGATTGACACCCTAAACAGCTGTCACATAAGGTAATCCCAGCCTATTAAACTTATTTTACATGTAAGAATCTGGATGCACATTACAGGTATTTATAACTTGCTAGTTTTAGTTACTATAATAGCTTTGTGCAGAATTCATGTGGCTATACATTACACTTGTAGTCCTGTGGAACATTGCGATACATAGCGCGGTGAAGCAGAAGGAAAGTGGAATAAGTCAAGCTAGGTAGTGGCAGACTGAACCACTTCTAAGATTCTTTTATTTTCAACATTCTATAATTCATTGTAGTCCTATGGCAACTTGTATTAGTCATGTAGGAGTGAATGAGAAAAAGTTGAATAAAGTTAACAAAGGCAAAACTGAACACAATCAGGCACAAATGGAGTATTCAGGGCAAAATTGTATTGGTAGAGTAATTCTGACATCCCAGACATCACCAAACAGACAGTTGATATCAACCACCCTTATGTAAAGAAACAGAAAACAATAAACATACATAGGACTCAAAGCGGCTTGAACAATAACATTCCATGGATTCTTCAAAGGCTACACACTGATTTAGTGTCAGGCAAAAATTGTTTGATCTTGTCTAAAAAAACACTAATGTTACAGGTTTCTGGATAAAACTGAAAGATAACATGATATTGGGAAAACTACTGATTCTGCAACTACACTTTACTTTCAAATCTGTTTCAATGTTACCTTTATCCACTGTTGCCCATTTTCATCTCCTGTTATCCCATACCTTGATATTGACAGTTGAAGTTGTCACCTTTCGTACCAAAAGTGAACTCCACAATTGGATGCATCCTTAATGTGAATTTACCATAAGTATTGCATGCCCTTTAGACAAACTAGTTTCCCTATCCAATCTAAGGTCAAATCACAATTCAATAGACTGAAAACTAAAGAAAAATCAAAAGATTATTTGTCAGTGTGCAACTATGATATCACACCTGTTTGCTTCAAGGTCACTTCTGCTAGAATATTAGATAAATTCAACTGTTAATATCTCAAAAATGCTACGTAGGAATTGAAAGCAAACTTCACTAGAATGTTAAGATTATGTTACCTGGACTATTCTTTTCATAACTTATTTTATCAAGAGGTCTACATTTCCATGTATGTAGTGTAGAGTGTCCAATCTACCAGTTTAGCTGTCTATGCTACGAGAACTAAATTTGTTGACAAAACTTACGTGGAACAGTACATGTGGGACCAGTGAATCCACCCGCACATGTGCATTGGAAGGTGTTACCATTCACTGAGCAGAAAGCATTATTCTGACATGGACTGGGAATACATGGGTTGAAGGCAGCTTGAAAAGAGAGTAAAACCACATAAACTAAATAACATTGTTTACATCTTGTAATGAACATTGTTCATAACTTGCAATAAATAATGTTATATTAAAAGGATCTTCGGGTAGCTGAACTTGATTAGTTGCACTTTTGAATTATAGATTGTGGACTAACATAATTTTAAAGCAGCACTTATACCACCTCGCATTTATAAATCAAATTCAAGTTGATGATATTAAAATAAGAAATATATTTAAGCTATTACCATGAAGATATCAATTTATTTTCATAATACAAGGAAGCTATCAGCTTAGATAAAAATGAAATTTATAATTGGATATAACCCCAAAAGTTACATAGTGCATCACCACTGACCAATGTTGACTAATGTCTTCAATTTATTCCCATGACTCTATAGAAAACACAAGAAGAAAAAATGAAATTCAATGAGATTATATGTCACCCAAGTCTTGTATATTCTTACCTACAAACACACTGAAGGTACAAATATCTGATGAGCCAAGATTATCTAAGCAATCACATGTAACAGCAGTAGTAGTTCCTACTTGGAAATTGCTTCCAGCTTGAGGGTTGCAAGTGACTGCTAGAGCACCTTGTTCAGCATCATTACAAGTGGGGGGTATTGTGAAACTGTTGACAGTGCCAACTGGACAACCAGACAACACAGGTGCAGTGTTTGCAGTTGGTTCATCTGGTGACAAAAGATTAAAATATAGTGACAATTATGTGAAAGGTCCTGAAGAAAGTGATAGGTTTCTCAAGAGTGATTCTGCTGATTACATGATGATAAGCAAGATCAGCAGATTTTATTTTCACATTATCATGAAACCATAAGTCAGTTACTGACAGGATAGAGAGTATCCAATTTAATAATAGATACAAGTTTTGACTTATCAATGCAAGCATACTGTACAGTCAATAACTGACAGGATGATGGGTACCCCATTTAAAGATTAATGTTTTCTAACTCATCAATGCAAGCATACATTGTTAACTGACATCACCCTGAGTACTGTAACTTCAACACATCAAAACAAGCATATGTCATTAACGGACAGGTCGAAAAGTAAGCAATTAAATGACATATATATGATGTTTTAACCCCTCAATGGAGAAGACTGTACTTATCATTTACTGACAGGATGATGATTACTCAAGTAAAAGATGGATATGTTGCTTTAACTCATCAAAGTACCCAATTAATGATGGATTTGGTTTTAGCACATCAATACAAGCAGGTATCATTAACTGACACGATAATGAACACTCAATTAAATTAGATACAACATTGTTTTCAACTCATCAAATGTACCCAAATAAATGATAGACATACTGTACATATGTGGGATTAGCTCATTAATCAAAGGATTCTGGATGATGAATACCCAAATTAAATTGTATATGTTGTTTTAACTCATCAAAAGCACCCACTTAAATGATTGATATATGGTTTTAGCACAACAATGCATGCAGATATATTTTACTGACTGGATGATGAGTACCTAATTAAATGATGGATATTTGTAGTTTTAAGCTCATGAATGCAAGCATATGGTTGTAAAACCTTGCTGAATTTCTTGCTGACACTTTGCTAGTACTGGCAATTTCCCACCATATTCATAAAGCAGTCAAGGGAGGCTGCATGCTCATGCAAGCAACAAGGCGTAATAGGGGCTGCCTTAATGTCCTGTGATGGCAAGGGGTGACCCAGGTGCAATGTGCCTGGAAAAATAGAACATTTTATGTTCAAAATTTAAGTTTAACTAATGTTCAACAAATTGTGCACAAGTTGGCTTGCTGTTAAACTGAGAGACTACCTTGAAAAAAGCAGTCTGAAGCATATTGTAGGTCTGTTGTCAATTATGGAGTTTTATTCATAGTTTTAAACAGCTCTAAGCTTCTTGTCATTAATTATAATTCCTTTTCTTGTCTATAGGTGCGGGAAGTTTGCCTGCTAGGACCGCAAATTTACTGCAAACCTGGTTTGGATGGTTTGCAAAATTTCACATCCCCTTGCAAGCATAGATCATTAATTGACATGATGATGAGATGACATCACAGAATAGGAAAATAAAAAGTAAAATTATGTCATGTGGATGGAAACTGTGATCATCTGATAAAAGGCCCATAAAGCAGCATTACATGACCCGTGGCCATCATACAGCACATCAGCATAATTTGTGTTTTACTACTATCACCAAGTCATAGGTACTTAAAGTACCAGTCATCACCTAACTGTGCAAGTATGTACCACAATAAAAACTGTTGCTGTTTGGTGACACATTGTGTCAAAAAATGTTGAACCTATGGCACAAATCTTTATCAAACTGTTCAGAAGTGACATTCATGCTATGCTGGTGATAGACCACTGGCAGCAGATTGAATTATGTGAGACTGTCCCAAAGACTTCTACCCTTGATGTGCAGTGTTGCCCTTTTATCTCCCCCATGGATCTCTATTCCACTTGTACAGTTAAGTGACTTTATATCTACATAGTATAGTGAATTTATCTACAAAGTAAAAATATAGAACATACTTCACACAAATGATTCCCAAATAACCCCTGAAAGCATTTTTTGCACAAACCGAGGGCAAAAACTACGGAATGAGGATCACTGATATCATTACAGCTGCAGACAGTATCATTACACCATTTGTGATCAATTATCCTATTACTTAGGTATGTGTTTTAACCATATGATAAATTGATCAATTGTTTACACAGAACAAATGACGTTAAAAGTGATCGAAGCTTCAAAACTGAGTTTTTGTACAATGTGTGTCATACAGTTTCTTGTGAACTATAAGCCAATTCAAATCATAGGTAAGTATCTATCACAACACCTTTTGCATGATTCCAAAGAAACAACAGCAATGTTGAATGTTTTCCTTTTCAAATTTTAGACATTGCTCAACATTCAAGTACAATGACTGTAGTAAGCCTACACTATTTCATCTGTGCAAATGACTGACATCTACAGTACAGTTACATGTCAAAAACTGTGCTGCCAATTCCCTAGAAAATGTTGTACACAATTGTCTACAACAAGTTGATTGTGTCAATGACTTCGGCATAAATTTTACACAATTGTAGAATATTGTCTACAGGAGTTCAACGATGACAATACTGTGTTTGACTTTGAGTATCTCTATCAGTGCTGTTCAATCTCCAACACATAATCTCACCTACACCTCAAACCATCAGCCTTGTTTTTTTAAGGACTTTGGGGTTTTCACCAGCAAACCACCTGAACTTCAGCTATTTCAAACTTGCAATTTAGCCTTCCCAAAAAGAAAGAGCTAGTGTGTGTGAAGCATAAAGGCCTGAACACATATATGCAAACAGTTAGTTGTAGTACACTTGACTAAACAGTGTGAATTACTTTCAGAATATTATGTTAGCTTAATGCAATATACTGCCCTTACTGAGAAATCAAAAATCAAAACAAAACAAAGACAGAAAGAGCATGTTTGTAAACGGAGAAGAATGGTGACAACAATGTTGAACAGATCACCTAAGGGCCATATTGGTGGCAAAGATCTGACTCCACAATTTGACAGATGTTTTGACAGATGATAGTTTGATAGTTGTTTCTAACACAGTTGCTTCAAATCAAAGTAAATCTGATAAGTGCTGCCTCTACTTTTAGCAACTTCTAACAATCTTCACAACAAAAGGCAGCTAGCCCTACTTTAGAGATTACAAAATGTTCCCACCAAGCTGTTCTAAGATTCCACTTACCATTGTTTACTACTACATTAAAGCTGCACGTCGAGGTCATGACTCCAGAGGTGAATGTGTATGTCATAAGCCTTGCATCACTGCCAAGTTGAGTGAATGTATTAGGATTTAAAGGATTGTCACCGCTATCACCGATGCTAGTAGGTTCCGTCCATTCAACCAATACAAAAGGAGGAAATATCATTGAAGCTTGACTTAAAGGAAGAAATATATCTCCAGGACAATTGTCGATCACAGGACCAGGCACTGAAATGAAAAGTGAGTATGCTCTGTTACTGAAACTGAGTGAAGAAAATAATAATGCAGTAATTACCTAGCTCAGTTGGAGCAATGACTGTCACATCAGTCCTTGTTAAGGAAACTACATTCATGAGAATCACAAAAAAAGGGTTAAGAATCAGAAATAATTTCTTCCCATCAAAATAACTTTAACGAGAAAGAGACTATAAAGTGAACAAACAGGCATCTTTTGTTTAGTGGTACTGGCATTACTTATTTATGTCAAATGAAAGGTTGTGAGCACATGCATTGTCACAATATCACAAAAAGATCAATTTAAGGGTTAGAAATTTTTTCAACATATCTAGAATTTGTGTGTCCCTATACAGTTCAATTACTACAACTTCGCACACAAATATTATTCCAATTATCAAGCATTGGTTACTTCAGTGATAAGCACAGTACTAAAGTTTGCTGACCGATGAATCAAAGGAGCCATGCAAGATGAAAGATCTGTTTACAACAATCGACCACTGCTTCATATGCAAAAACTGATACCAAACCTACCGAAGACATGTGTATTGAGTAATTTATTAAAGCAATATGAGTTTCAACAAGCTTCTCCAAAAATGATGGCATTAACTATTGGTTCACAAAATTGCAATGCTTTCATCTCTGTTTCATTACCGGTTAAGTTGACCAAATATGTTTCTAGCAACTGCTAAAAACTCTTTTTAGCATGTCTAAGAACACAGTAGTGTCATGAGTTTAAAGGGATATTGTTATCTAATTCCAGTAATGAAATGTATTAACTACAGCACTTACATCTGAACTGTTAAAGGACTATTAGGGTAACTCAAATTTATTATGAGGATAGTGCAAGCACTCTAATATTCTCTATACGAGTTAATCTTCCAATCTTCAATAAATTAATCATTGAATTGATAGTCCATAATTATCATTGAACACAGTCTAAATGTACTATATATACATATTAACATCTATTTAGATAAACACTTTAACATATTGCAAAAGCAAAAGTTTAATTCATAACATACCATTGGCATGATTTACAACCTGCTGTGATGCTCGGCTCTGATATAGGATCCCTGTATCTTGAAGAAAGGAGCATCTGGGAAATAAAGAATTTACCAATTCTAGATATTGTCGAGTTGGGTCAATAAATGATATTAGCATAGTTACATGAGAAAGCAAAGAAAGGGGCAACTGCATAATAAAGAATATTACTCCAACATTCAATACAGTAACATGCAAGTGCCAAAAATAAAGAGAGGGCCATCTGCAAAATCAAGAAAACCATTTCTATTTGTAGTTGTGCACTGATAGACCAATAATGAATACTGTAAGTACAGTAACAAATGCAATCTTGATAAAGCAAGGGGCATCTGCAAAATCAAGAAAATCATATCTATTTGTAGTTTCATACTGTAAGACCAATAAGGAATAAGCAAAGTTAACATGCATTTATGCAAGATAATGAAAGGGGCATCTGCAAAATCAAGAAAAACCATTACTATTTGTTGTTATATACTGTGAGGCCAATAAGAAATAAGCACAGTAACATGCATGTGCAAAATAATAGAATGTTTTATACTGTAAGGCCAAGAAGGAACAAAAAGGGGTGTCTTGATTTTACAGATGCAGTACAATACAGTACATGTTAAATAGAATTTGAGGAGAGCAGCAATGCCGCAGAATCTCAATACTTTGCACACTGAAAGGCATATTCCAGCAGCTGAAATATTGGTAACCCTTAATTAACTTTGAACACAAAAAAAGGGTATTGTTGTACTCAATAGATTTAACAAAAAACTTCAAGTTATAGGATTCCTTAAATACCGAATGCAAATACATTATGTTGTGTCTTGAGCCTGGTCATAAAAAAACACTTGTTTGTCAGACTGATGTTTATTGATGTTACATATTAATTACAGACAGTAAATTAGGGTGCCGAGACAATATGGCTGTCCGTTCTTATTGCAATAGCTCCACAAGTTACAGTATCCTAGTACACTACACAATATTAGGTTTTAAAGTCGGAGGCCATTTTACCCAATTGCTGGGCTGTCTGGCATTATCTCTGACACATGGCCATCCTATGTTATCCCCTTGAGCCCTTGGTGTGTCCAGGGCTGAGGGGATACAGCCCTAAGTTCAATTACTGTGCCCAGTTAAATATGCCAGGCTATCAAGAGACCTCATGAGAGTAAGGGATAAAAAGGTGTGTTCTAATGTTCACATTATAGATAGGCCTAGGAGTGCTTAGCATTGACTTAAATAGCACAGTAGGCCAAACGTAAACTGTCATTAAGTCTCCACTTCAACATGTTAATCCTAATCAAGGCAATAATTTTGACCAATTAGACCATAATCACGCAACAGGATTTACTTAACCCTGGCTTGTAAATACTGATAATGAACAGTTAGATTAGAAATTTTTTTTCAAAAAGGCAAAAGTATTATTTCATCACAAAATGCAAAACTATGTTAAATTTCTAACCACTGCATAAACTCCAAATTGCATTGGTTTTCTAGTAAAATAACTATCCAGGTACAATGCCCCTAGCTTAGTACAGTAGCTGGTTCAGGCTAGATGCCAAGTGATGATGAAGCAGTATTATGAGTATACGCCCTAACTAGTACTTAGTACCAGTAGTATAGTGAAGGCTTCATAACTGAGGCACCTTTGTAATTGAATTTTTTTGAGGCATTTGGAAATCTTACTCCTTAAAATAACCAAAATTACCTCAATATAATACCAATACTCTCTGGGACCTGACCAGTTTGCACTTAGAGGATCAGAGCATAGCAAAATCATCCAAAGTCAATGGATGTATACTTAGGCCTACACTACAGTTAGCGTATCAACGAATGTATCAATTTAGGGGTATGAAAGAACTTGACAAGGCAGACATTTTGTGGTCACATTCTGCTCACTTATAAGTTGCGTAGGCACTGAACATACATATTTTGATATCCTTACATTTCTGAGGAACTACTTGAAAAACAAATACAGTTGCTCAGGGATTTGGACTTTTTCCTTGATAGACATCGTTGATCAAATCCTTAAGTGTGTCAATTATGAGCCCACCATGCTACTATTACTAATTAGTAAACTAGTTTAGTAAAGGATTCAAAACTGACGCAGCTTCGTATTTGACTCACCTTCAAATATTACTAGCAACGGTACAGCAGGCAGCCTAAACTTTTTAAGCAGAGTTACATATTTGATGAGCTTTAATCCATTTCAGGTACTGTATACTGATCAAATTGTGGTTTATTTAAAAGCTTTTGACAATCTCCCCCAGTTTTGCACATTGTTTGGACATTTGGAAATCTTCCTCCCTAAAAATAACCAAAGTTACATCAATATGATACCACTCACTACTGTCTGGGACCTGACCTGTCTGAGCTTAGAGGCTCAGAGAATAGCAAACAACATCCAATTTCAATGGATGTAGCCTATACATAGACCTACACTACAGTTATCTTATCGATGAATGTTTCAATTAAGGGGTATGAAAGAACGTGACACGGCAGACATTTTGTGGTCACACTCTGTTCAATTGTACGTTGCGTAGGCACTGAACAATAAATATTTTGAGATCATTACATTCCTGAGGAACTAGGCCTACACCTAGAAAAATGCATAAAGTTGAGTAACTTGGATTTTTCGTTGATAGACATCGTTAATCAAATCCTTAAGTGCGTCAATTATGAGCCCACCATTCTACTAGTATAGTCAGTATTGCGAAGTTCGGCACACTGCGAAGTTCGGACACCCTAAGAAATACACGATTTCACCATGAAAACCTACAGGAAGAGCCAAATTTCACCAAAAAGTACGAAGCTACAGTTATTTTCTCTCCAAAATGACCCGTGTGCAAGAAATTACTTACATATTTGTCAATAAAATGACGAAGATCTATGAAGTCTGTTATAATTACTGAAAGAGCAACTGCGCCACCAATTTTATCACCAATACTCTTACAGAATATGTAACACACTATTGTCTCTGGTAAAACCACGTTATCGGCCTATGAAAGCCTAACGATTTTCGCTTACACCAGGTGTGTGTGTAAAATGTCAGTGCCGGGGAAGCCTTGTACATATATTTAAATTGCAAATGGGTTTAATTCATGGCCTGTTGTAGTAAAATAGATGCCGTTCTAAGGAAAGACTGCATGAAGCCATCCTTTACGTTTGAACATGATATATGACAGATATATCTACATATTATGACATATATATATATATATATGTATATATATATATATATATATATATATATATATATATATGTATATGTATATATATATATATATATATATATATATATATTTATATATATATAGTGAAAAATGTGGAGGGGCGGAAGTATCATTCCGCCCCCCCCCCCCCGGTTCGCAAGTCAGAAAACCCCTTTTTCATTTTCAAATGAGAAAAAAAATCTCATTTGGAGCACCAAATTGCATATAAGGCCAGATAAAAATACAAAATTAAGTTTACAAATTGGAGTGGGTGTTGAAGTGTGCTATATTGCACCAAATTGCATCTGAGGCCACCTGGAAATGCAAAACAATTCCAAAGGGGAGGGGGACACCCCCTCCCCTTAGACCCCTCCCCCAGGCCGGCCATCAGTCTTCAGCCCCCCCCCCACTCAAAAGTACCTTCCTACGCCACTGTATATATATACATATATATATATATATATAAATATATATATATATATATATATATATATATATACATATATATATATATAAATGTGAAGTGAAGGAAAGATACATGTAATTGCTTACCTGAATTCTATATTTCCAGATGCAGGCGCAGCCTGGTATGTGAATACTACTGGTGTGGACTTGACGTTATTGCTTGTCGTTCCAACGGTGCTAGCAGTAGCACCGCAATTGTAGACGATATACTCGTTAGTATTCAGGGGATTTCCGTTGACACGAGTAAATGTTCCAACAGGTGAATTGGTGGCAGTATCTCGAGCTTGGCATATTAACTCTCGTAACCTCCGACCAGCAGGCTGGTTGGCATAGACGGTGACTGGAATCAGGGGAAATGTCATACATGAAAAGACTATGCACCTATGGCGTTAACTGATACTATAGTCCAGAGGTAGGCACGAAATGAATCTTGTGTTGGGCCAAACTTAAGTTTTGTATAGCCTATCCGCGCGGCTGGGCCCAGGGGCGTAGCGAAGGTTTTTTGTTGGGGGGGTGTGGAGAATTTGATTTGCCGACGGATCTGGAAGTGGTGACTGAAATGGGGGAGGGGTCTAAGGGGAGGGGGTCTACCCCTCCCCTTTGGAAAATTTTTAGTTTTGAAACGTCCTTAGATGCAATCTGGTGCATATTTTAAGTCAAATTTGGCACGGAAGAAGCTCCCGTTCTCCTTTTCTCTATTCAGCTTTCCTTCTTTCTTCCCCTTCCGCTCTCTTCACCTTTTCTCCTTTTGCCGACAGACCCAAAATTTGCCGACAGCGACCAAATTATTGAGGGGGTGTGACATCCCCCCACACCCCCCGCTCGCTACGCCCCTGGTTGGGCCGATACTCCTTTGAAATAGGAATATTACATTACATAAGACAATATAACCCTGATACGACCAGAAAGCTCTACAGACAGATTGTGCACCTGCTATGTCGACATATATAATATCACACGTAAGCATATAGGCATCTACACACAAACAAACAAAAACAAAAACTCAAAAGTATACGAGTTATGTTTTCCTTGCCACGGGCGTAGGAACCGGTGGGGCTGGGGGCGCCAGCCCCCCCCCCCGTGAAAAATATGGGGGCGGAAGTATCATTCCGCCCCCCCCCCCCCGCTCCGCAAGTCAGAAAACCCCTTTTTCATTTCCAAATGAGAAAAAAATCTCATTTGGAGCACCAAATTGCATCTAAGGCCAGGTGAAAATGCAAATTTATTGACAAAATGGAGTGGGTGTTGAACTTGTGCTATATTGCACCAAATTGCATCGGAGGCTACCTGGAAATGAAAAAAAAAAGCCAAAGGGGAGGGGGACACCCCCTCCCCTCAGACCCCTCCCCCAGGCCGGCCATCAGTCTTCAGCCCCCCCCCCCACTCAAAAGTACCTTCTTACGCCACTGTTCCTTGCTATAAGGGTATGCGGACCGAATTAACTTATGATTTGAAAACAACAGAAAACGTGCCCGGTACAATAAATGCGTCCCTCGGGCCTTTATAGATTTACAGGTAAGGAAAAATTGAAAGCGATGGAATTAGGTGTGTAGCTAGGAATACTTTGAAATGAAGCGAAACAATCGGAGCCTATACATGTATATTGTGAAGAACATATTCTCTACCAAATCATACAACAGTGATAATAACTTGAAACATACGGGCCACCAAGTGCTCAAGGTAACTAAGATGCCATGATGAGCACCCATTTGTGCGAATATATACATGATATTGTAGTTGATATTACGTTGCAAACTTACAGAAAACGCAGATTAAGTAGGACTATTTACCTAATGTAAATTTCTTTCATTCGGGGAAACATTTTGAACTTGTTTTAAGATCGCATGACGTCATAATTAGATAACGTCACAATGTGGCAGTGTTCGTTTCCAGGACCAGTTAAGTACCGAGGTTGAGCCATGCTAAGATATGTTATGGCGCTATACAAGATATTTGGGATAGACGTAACGTATGGGTTTCTTAACAACCTTAATTGGACTGAACGTCCTCAATATAACATTAAGACAGAATCCAACTAAACCTGTCAGAAATGCAACTTGTGTAAGCTTTGATATTGCAGACGACATAATTATCTCTAACAGTAGGATTTTCGCTGCCGCCTCTTTTATCACTATTGAGAGAAAGGTCCAGCTACGGGTCTACTCGTGAAACGATGTTCTGGTTTCTTACAAATTTAACATGGAACAATGCAAAAAACCTGACAGGCTACATCTTTTCCATTATATGAATTTATTTTGTATATCTTTTAACAGATTAACAAAAGTACAAAAGTTACCTGTAATGATGGTTCCGGCAGTGTAATATTGCGGTGCAATTTGTATCACGTAAGGACTATTAGTATTAGGTAGGGAGGTCTCCAGTGAATCGCATGAATCGGTTGTAAAAACTTGCTGTGCATAAGTCGATGAGATTTCCAATAGAACTATCACGGTAAGTAATACCGCCAGTAGAGAAACCCTTGAAGCTGGTGTAGCCATCGTGTGTCCTGTCTGAGAAACCACTCCCCAGGAAAACACTAAAACACACCTTTTCCTTGATCACATTTGATGCTAAATGAGAAGTGTACTGACATTGTACACATATGGCAATTTTTTAAGTTTCAACGTTGGTTCTAGTTGACCTTATACCTTACACATGAGTGATTAAGACACTTTGTGATTACTGAGCTGTAACAGGATGTGAGGTTGGTGTATTTCAGTTAGCCGAATTCGTCGTCGGTCTCTGTTAAAAAGCAAATCAAGTTTTGAAGAGTTATTTTATATATGAGCTTGGACATAATATGTTTACCTGACCTAATAGTTTTACTTAATAAAACTTAATCTTAAAAATAATAATAATATACTAGTAATAATAATAATAATAAATATAATAATACTAATAATACTAAAAATACTAATATTAACAATAATAATAATAATAACAATTTGTTTTCATTTGTATTTGCATTCATAAACAAATTATGTTAAAAAGAAATATCAATCTATTTCATGACAAATGAACAAAATTAAAAATAAAGAAATCATTTTCAGTTAGCCGGGTGCATTCTGATTCAGTTCTAAGCCTCTGCAATGTAATAGGCATATACTGGCAGGGAAATAACCGAACCCATCACACATGCTAATGATTTCATCACCTAGTAAACGTTGATAAAAATGTATCTCCTGTTGTGTTGCCAAACCGTTGAAAGTTCGTGACTTTTCAGGCCACGAAGGTGTTTGTTCGTAGGTACTCTACCTGAAATATTAACTATTTATAACACATAGAGAGGGCATATTGTATTGACTGGTATATCTAAGGTGGTTGCTGATGCGTGGCGAAAATAAGAAGTAAAACCAGAGTAAAGGTGCCCCGTTTATAGTATATAAGTGCTTATAATAGCCTTGCTTATAATATACATTCCCGATATACACAGAAAACACAGTAGCTACTGTAAATCTTTACATTATGTACCAGAGTAAAAACTGAATCATGCTGTAAATCGGTAGCATGTGCTATTAGGATTACCGTAAGAACTGAGGATATGTGTTACCCCAACACATCCAGTTTGATGCATGTGTTGTGATCACATATATCCTCAGTTCTTACTGTAAACTTAATAGCACATGCTACTGATTTATCATATGTATTAGCACAATCCAAATTTTCCTGTGGTACAAAATGTTAAGATTACAGTAGGTACTGTAACCCACGTGTGAATCGGTCGATATACAAGTGAAAGAAAAATAAATGCATACGGTGTCAAGGAGGGACACCTTTGGGAAACTATATGTATAGGACACGCAAATCTGACATTTGCTAAATTATTCGGTCACGTTATTAGATGTAGTGATAATATTTAAAAACAGGTATATTACAATTAATTGTCTAACATATCATTTTTGTTATTATAAATGGATAAAGTTACAGTATCATTTATAACCACTGACCGAATTATAACTGAACATGGAAGACATTTTACAGTTTGTTGTTTGATATCATATAAAGAAGCTAAATATGATTATTGGTGTAAGTGTGTATGTCTAGTATCGGAATTTTAGGGACACACACTTGCCATCATCTCTTGCTAATATGACAGAGCCCGTAATACAACTCCCTCTAACAGCTAAGAAATACATTGTCCCGTTTGGGAGATTACCGTAGATTACAAAGAGTGTCTGGAATTTGTCATTTTGTCAATCTGTGATGTCACATTGCCACCAAGATGTGGTACGTTGTTTATTTTTCCTTCATATTTTCAAGGTGGAATGAAAACAGTTTCGATCCAGACAATATAACAAGATAGAACGTGTTTAGAGGTTCACTAGTTGGGATTCAGCATTTTCAAAACCCATCTCAATTACATAATATAAGCGTTTTTATAAGCGAAGAAAAGAAACATGAATAACTGAAGCACGTGTGGCTTAATGATTTATTTAAATGTGATCAAGTGATCAGCCTTCTCTGAGAGAGGAAAAACACTGCATCTATGATATATCCCAAATGACATTATATTTCAATAGCTGCTTGGGAAGCTGTTCATGACAGTTAACTCTATATGCAAATAATATTAATGATACTAGGGTTCGGGTTTCCTTTAGCGTTAGCTTGAACAACGATTTTTCTTTCAGGAAGTGAAGTCAAGTTGTAAAGTAAACAGGCTACTAATGGTGATCGATTTGGACAATACGAAGGAAAGAGTCAATCAGGAAAGAAACTTATAACGTTTTGACGTAAATATTGCATGAGCATGTTGTTCTATGATAATTGTGGTCAATTTTCTGTACACATTTTCTGTTCGCCACTGACTAAGCGAGCTTCGAGGGAGTAAAATATTAGACAAAATAGTTGTAATCGGTGTTCAAAGGAGGGATGTTTACAGGAGACACCGATCAAACTATCATCAATTGTCTGTTTGAAAGAGAGAAACAAACAGAGATTAAAGTAATCAGACTAAATAAGAAAGAGGTGGGTATCGCAAAGGGGGTGTGTACGCCACTGGCAAGAGTGATTTTTTGAGATAGAAAAAAAAAGTCGATACTTCAAAATAAGTGGTGTGGTTATTAGCAGGGAATATGGGTTGTGGAGAGTATTATATGGCGTTCGATGTTTCCTTACTTCTATTAGGCTACCGATTACCAGCTTCTTCATTGGAATTTGCTTTAAGTAGTAGGTAGGTATATGTACGTTCTGTCAAGACATAATCCAAGTACAAATATTGCATTTCCATTCAGAGGTATGCACCTGTACCTGAATACGTGTCTTGAATGGCCTCACCTTTGTCAAGGATATCACGTCCTTTGCAAAAAAAAATAACGTGTTACGTAATACATAACCTGTTTAACTGACACTGTTAGAGGTTGTGTAATCTGCTTTTCTTGCGTAATGATTATGTGTATAACAGCCTTAGGCGTCTGGTTCAAGGTTTTCAATCTTAATTTCAGGTAGTGAGAATTCACTTGCTAAACGGTTTTGAGAAACTACTCTACTACAGTTGAGGTTCCTTAACTAATATGACTGTAGCATGTGTAGTCGAATGAACACGTCATTCATTTAGTTTCTCTGATACAAAACTAACTGGGAAACATAAGAGCTTTATGTCCTCAAATGGCATGTTACAGATTTATCAAGTGCAGATGATGCTGAAAGTCATCCAATAATGCTCTGTTATTTGTATGAAGTGAACATAATATGATTCAGTTGAATTCTTAGAATTTGAATACAGAAGCAACGGATTGACTTCATCAATACGGTCTAACCGACACCATCGTCAAGTTAGCCTTATTTCATAGACTTATGATATTTTGAAAGTGAATATCTTGAATAATTGATTAGCTGCAGAACATTCATAGTTTCTTTGGTATCATTGGGGTGGGACACAGTAACAAAGCTCTGATGATCTGATCGTAGGGTCGGTGTATTGGAATACAAGGTATCTTCACTTATACTGATGAGCCTGAACTTTTCATGTGTTTATTCTCAAAACACAAATGCAGTTTCTGAAAAACAGCCTGCACTGGTGTAAATGAAATTTATCGGGCTACGAAATATTAGAGTAACTTTTTGTCTACAGTAACCATTTAACGAATTAGCCGACACTATTGACGCCTTTTTAACACTATCATGAAGGAAATTTAAGCCATAAACCACATTTGAGTCGGAAATGGGATCATCACGTTAGTCTTTATCGTATATAATTCCGATGCTATAAAAGCTCATGTAATAAATATTACCCACCCCCCCCCAAGAAAAAAAACTAGTAATTAACGGTGTGGAAAATTGTTCGTTATTTTCTTTCTTGCGGGATTTGGAACTCCAATTGTATAGGGTTTGTCGTTATGAGGGAATACGTACACTTCCTTTACAGTTGCGTATATATAATATTTAGTTAGTAGGTAAATTTTACACGTTTGAGATCATTCCTGTCTTTTACGCCATTGTCCCATTCTTGAAGTCTAATGACATTAGATTTAGACAAAAATGAAAAGAGACTTAGTATGTACAGAACGTTTTATCAAGTGAGATGCAAGAAATTGCGTAATGTTATTTTAAAAGAATGGCTCTAGACAAAAAAATAATTTTGATATCTTTGTATACTGTTACATAACACTGACATTAGCCCAAGTTGTACACCTATAACACTTCGAATTTTTGGGATATTAAACATCTACTGTTACGAGGGCCCATTGTAGCCTAACGCTAGTTACTGCTAGTGAGGAACCTAATGTTATTATATAGAAAGTCTTTAAAATTGCCTACGTGATAAATCAGTATTTGAGAAATTAGGTCGGGTTACCGTGTCAGAATGTTATAATACACGATTGTTCTAGTATATTCCTCATGATGACGCGCTGGTCTCGGGTTAACGTCGGTTTACGTGGAATCGCGTGTAAGCTGTACACATCTTCGTGGATTCTCTGGAATATTCGCGAGCGATGCAAAGGACTTCCAAGAATAGAGAAACCGGGTCGCGTTGTTACTCAGGTGTATCGAGAGAGATCTAGATGATTCTTGACATGGCGAATCGTATATAAACCCGCCCAGATCGGAGAGTTTCTGAGTTTCTGAACGAATACAAGCGACGACACTTATTATACCATTCTACTATATATCGTCAGTGCTCAACTACCAGTAGTTTCTGAGGGATTGAGATATCGATACTAAGATTGATTCTACACTTCCATTCAGAAGTTTGAAGAGGACTTTGCTGTGAAAGTACAGTTTTCAGTCTTTATTGCGGAGAAGGTGAAGAATTTCTGTCTCCGTTGAGGAAGTTCGTTACGCCAGGAGTTAGTGGCTATAAAGCTGATTTTGGACTGACTCTGGTAATATTTAGTCGGCGAGAAGTTCGACTTGTGCTTCACTCTATTGTGGCTGGAAGTCCGTCTTCTATTTTGGAGCATCGCCGGAAAGAAGGTGACTGCTGTTTCTGGGATCGCGAGAATCTTCGTTGAGGACCAGTGAATTTCGCGGTACAACGGACCGAGAATCGTCGTCATCAAGGTCGTGGCCGCTGAGGGATATCGCCGTTGGAAGAGACCAGCGTGTTTTAAAGTGTATCCTATCTTGTTAAGTTTGTGAGTAATTCTCTATATATTTGTAATTACTACTTGTTGTTGTTGGTTCGAAATCCATTGTTCAATATAGTTTACGTTTCATTTAAATTCTCTAGACTCGTCAATTTGTCTGTGTTCCTTACGGAAACGAACCCAGGCTTGTGTCTCGTTAAAAACTAATTATCGAGACCTCTCGCATTCCAACGTAACACTACACAGATCAGGTTGGTTGACTAAAGTAAATGCATTTTATAGTCTAACACAGACAATCAGGTCCGATCATCTTGTGCAATACAATCTTTGATGGTTATACCTATATAGCCTCATACTGACTGTACATCCACAATATGTTTGCCCTGATCATATCATATAGTTATTGTACTTTACAAATTGTTCAAGGACACAGTGTATAGAATGTCATCCAGGGATGCGTTGTTGTTTCTATGAGGTTAAAAGGACAACTTATGCTTGAACTGCTACACAATGGTTGAATATCAACCTGCACTGAGTGCATCATCAATTTACCCCTAAAGAAGGAATTCCAGATATTGAATTTCTCGAACACCGGTGTGACAGTGTAGAATCTCTCCTTCAGTCCTGGACAGTGGAGTATCGTATGACAATTTACACCGTTTAGAGTCCTATAATGTATTTTTTCAAGATGGAGAAGTTTGACAAAATGCGTTGAAGAACTTTCAAAGTTGTTATTGGAGCCACAACAACTTTAGAAGCCTTCTTTTTGAGCAGTCAATAAGAGGATATTTGAAAGTGGTATTTTGTTAGGAAAAATGCATCATTATATTAAGCTGAGTAAGGACCCTAGGAGTCTACGTATTACACAATTTGAGTTCAGGAGAATATATATACATATAAATTAAACATATGAAAATGTGCCAACTATATAATGTTATTACCACATTTTAGCACATTTGGATGCCCACCCCCCCCCCTCCGCAGGTGTTGTGCACAGGATTTTGAAAGTAGGGGAAGGGCAAATATCAAAGTTGCCTTAACTGAGTTAGATGGGAAGCTTAACTTTTATGAGACAAAGGATAAAGAAGAATTTCATTAAGGAGGAAGACTGCCCGGGGAAAGTTATACCGAGTCATATGTATGGGATCTGTGGGCACTTCTCACAAAACATAAAAACTTCACACATCAAATTGTGCATTCTGATGCAAAAAAAAATAATGTATATGGTCTGTAGAAATAGCACTTAGCGGAAGATAGTGCTAGTGATAAACAATAAAACCACAAGTTGCAACGACTGGTTCAGGAAGTTACCTGAATCTTTATGGGAGGGCCACATGCGAATACGGCATATCATAAAGAAGGGTGCCGCCATGGGTTGATTCAAGTCAACTTCCACGTAGGAGTGTCTTCACCCTTCTCTACCAAAAACAAAACAGAAAATAATCGTATAATTCAAATAGTGTATGCTAAGTAATACGTCGATAATACATTTAGGCCTATTAAGAAGCACTAACGGGACTCTGATGGTTTTGCAAACAAATAAAAGTGAAAAAAAAGTGTCCCCAACTGATTTAGGTAAGGGCTCTTAGGTACGTGTGTGTCAACGTGTGATGTCTGTGGTAATCGACTCTCTCCTGTAAAAAAAAATAGCGATTGGTTGGCTTCTGAGAGCCCAATTTTTGTTTTTCGATAGAGAATATCTTCAAACCCACGAAACTTCATCAAACTTGTTCAAAGCGATTGGGACTGCTTTGGAGCAAACTATGATAGATTGGATATTTTGTAAGTTTGGAGTTACCGCATGTGATAGATTGTCATCAAATAGCTAATCGATATGCAAGAGTCTACATAGATCACTTAAATATATGTTAGAATTACTGTCTGTCAAAATGATTTCTCTTACGATTCATCTCTTGCAAAATAAAAAGCTATATGTATCATGCAAGACTTCAAATATGACATTATTCAATAACTGTTACTGTATAGGTATCATCAGTATACGAAAAAGATCCAATTTGGCGTCTCTTCATACTTGTAATGACTTGTAATGAGTTTTGTTTTTATCAACTATGAAGTGTTAAGTGACAGGGAAAATGCTTCTTTAGCCCGTCACATGCGTCTCATTTGTTAGCAATAGTCTTACAGTTGTCCATATGTGCCACTCGTATTTATATAAAGGTACTCTTATATGTTATATTGCGTTATATTTTGTTTGTCCTTTTTTATTCCACTCCCAAGTACTGCTGAGTAGTGCTATATGTATATATATATATATATATATATATATATATATATATATATATATATATATATATATATATATATATATATATATATATATATATATATATATATATATATATTTATATTGCCTTTGTCGTTTACCTCCATTTCATTAACATAAAGTCTGTTCAAAGTATCTCTTTCGAGATCCGGCTTTAGGAATCACAAATGATTTTCGAGTTGGTTAGCATCATGTTTGATCTCTAGAGTAAGGCAAAATATGTCACCAAAAACAGAACTAGTGTTGTTCGATACAGGTGACAAAAGCCTACAGTGGAGTTACGACCTTCCTTGCCGGTTTCGAACCTCTGGACTTACAATCAGCGTCCATGGCCTGGTTGGTTGGGGTGTCCGCGTGCAGGCGGGAGGCCCGGGTTCGAATCCCGGTGGAGGCTGGAAATTTCACTGTTCTTGATTTTCTAACTCATTACGATTTTCATTTATATATATATATAGATATATATATATATATATATATAAATATATATATATATATTTATATATATATATATATAACCCCAAGTACACACACTCACAACTAGGCCTAAGCAAAGCATAACAAATACTTTGGAATGAATATACTTCTCACGTTCCTTTACCCAATCCTTTGTATCGATAATTGACTTTCTTGTTAACAATTAAATCTTAACAATATACCAAAAATACATGAGTTCAAAAGACTTCCATTGCAAAGGCTTTCATGCTGAAAGTAGTCAATGATGCGTTTCCAAATTTCAAAAAAAAAACTGCTTGTAACGTTACTGTCCCCTGTGTAGAGATAGCGAAGTTTGTACTATAGGCTATCATAATATGTGTGCAATCAAATATCATAACGTTAGGTGTTGTTGACACATATATGACAAGAAGCACCCATGGTAGGCCCTGTTGTAGTTGAATTGTTGCTAAGAATATCAATTATATTCGAATCATTCTTTTGATCACAAAATGTTATAAGTTGAGACAACATGAATTTTGTGGGAAGCTAACATCTCTGATATTGAAAATGATCACAGTAGGCCTCATCTCACAGTTAGCCTATTTTTGTTCTCTCCGCATGGAGAGTTGCTAAATTAAAATGTGCATCCAAACCACCGTAATTTCTTCATCGCAAACTTGCATAAATGTTCATGGTCCCTTTGACCGAGTGCTAAAGTTAAACTTTTTGTGAGTGTGAACTATAAACTTAATACTTCGTCAAAAATAGCCAATGGCGCTTGAGTTTTTAATTGTTTTTTGTTGCGTAAAAAGTTATTTACATACTTTAGTATGAAAGGGTCAAAACTGGCTGGGGTTGGGCCGACTTCCTAATAGTGGTTGGGGAAAAAAGGAAAAGTATGTTCAACTTTGAATAAAACTTCAGAGTAAAATTGAATTGGGGGAGCTGTTAATGTTTAGCATAACAGGGGCTAATAAACGTTGTGAACAATATTCGGCTTTTTAGGGGCGTGTTCTTGTGTCATCAATTAAATCAGCTGAAAGTGTGGTATATTTTTTCCTGCACTTTCTCTCTAGGCACTTGTTTTACTTTACATTGTTTCCCGACATTCACAGCGTATTCATAACCCATTTCAATAAACTCTATGCAAGGGAGTTGTTTACCCCGTACAGGAGTGTATATTGTATGATGCCTAGTGCATCATATATGGTAACTCGTCTGCGGCAACATTTTCCGCTTCAGAATTTGAAAGTCACTTTGTTGTTGAATACTATTTACAGCTTTCATCATCTGAATTTTGTTTGTGCACATTATAGACCAATCACAATGGGGCATCCGTTGCGCACAAGCCAATGTTTTGTCAGGGGTCATTTATAACTAAGTATTGTGCGTTCCTGTAGATGTTTTTTAAAGTACATGTTTTCATGGAGGACTGTGGGAACGCAAGTTTTTCTGATAGGACGCAAACATTTTTAAGACGTTGCATCCCGCAAACACAACTCTTAAAAACCCCTGGTAAGCCTTGAATACTGCTTCCAAAGTTTCTCTGGTAAAAAATAAAATCTTTGTAGTTCTTTTCCAGTTCGATTAGGGACTGTCTTTTGTTTAATATCATCTAAGCATCACAAAGCACAGGCCCTGATTTGTGCTCGACAATAAACTTGTCATCATTTATATGCATGATGCAGAGAAAAGGAATGGAGGAAATTTCAACGTGGTCAGGTGTTGACATCGTTAAGTCGATGTTCTGCTGTTAGGCAGTCACCGTTATAGCATATGAGACAAGTTATAAGAAACTAGAGCCATATGGTTACAGTTTAAACTATTAGGCATACACTCGGACTTTGAATAGGCCTAATATCCAAACATTACTGTGCGCTCTATTCGCATAGGGATGTTTGGTTTTGTCAAAACCAGTGATTCATTCAAGGGGAGTAGTCTAGGAGTCTAACTAGAAGCCTGAACGTTTACCACTGGCTGTGGCATATGACAGTGCAATCATACGCATTTAAATGTGTGCTAATCAACGTATCATTGTATATATATATATATATATATATATATATATATATATATATATATATATACCACGAGAAGTAATTAATGAACAAAGAGGGATGAAATGCAGAATGCATAATATATTTGCTTGATGTTAAATCAGACTTTCCGTTGATAATTACATTTTGAATGTTATTGCAATGGATAGGTATCCTGAAGAAACACTGAGGTCACTGCAGTGATTATTCTCACAGGAGAAATATTTGACTCTGTTATTAACGCATGTCAACCAGTGAACAATACTCATCCGCTTCTGATCGAGAGGTATGTTGTTTCCATATTTTATTGTATTAACTGTCTTGTGAAAACAATGAAAATTATTCTGGCGCATCCAACTTAATAAGCGGATCACAAAGTTAGTTACAATATTGGTATAAAAAAAGGAAATGCTCTCACTATCATATCAATTTTATATATATATATATAAATATTTACAGGCGCGTATCCAGGGGGGGGCGTTGGGGGCGCGCGCCTCCCGGGTAAGGAAAAGAGGAGAGAAAAAAAAAGAGAAGAAAAAAGGGAAAAGAGGGGGGAAAAAGAAAAAGAGGAGAGGAAGGAAGGGAAAAGAAAAAGAAGAAAGAGAGAAAAAAGGGAGAAAAGGAGGGAGCAGAAGATAAACGCCAAGACCTCGGGAAGAGAAAGAGGAACAGTCATAATTACAGCGCTGATCCCATATTATATACACAGGGTAGCCAGTGACAGATCGAGGATTACGGAGGGGACGTGCGCCTCACCCTACCCCTTACACCAACAACTACATTTTTGACGTTTCCATTTTTCCTCTCTCACTAATGTATCTATATATAAATATACTATATATAGTATATCATAACGCGTGTGTGTGTGTATGGACGCCTAAAACAATTGTACTATTGTGCTATGGACCCAACTGTGGCTGGTCTTGAACTCGACCGAGTCGTCGGGGAACATGACGCAAATTTTCTTTATGATATCGCTAGTAATTTCAAAATAGACAATGCTTAGATGCAACTTACAAGGCCTGGGAAGTGCCATTTCCAGCGATCTGGGAGGCATTTTCGTCCAAAATTTTCTTGTACGCTTCGGGCCAACTCATGGTGGCGCTACGCTTAGACAGTTTGCCTAAAGGCTTCGCCCCTCCCTTTGCAAATTACTCGCTACACGCCTGTTCGAAGTTGTAAACCAAAGAGCAGATATCGCATCATATCAGTGAGCATGAAAATGCATGTTACAGGATGAACAGCCTCATATTGTCTAAGTGTGTAGTCAAAGGCGTAGGAGCCCAATTGGAAATTGGGGGCTGTAACGACTTGCCCGAAAAATACAACCAAATTTTTGGCGCGCTTCGCGCGCGTTCAACATGTTACTTAATGCCAATGTCATATAAGCAAGTATCGGTCATTACATCGCATGGCATCATGTACCGTATGTTCCGTAAAAGTTGCGCAGTATACCGCCGGATGCTAATGTAAACAACGAAATGTCTTATGTAGTGTAATATTGTGACGAGCCCGGCTCCTCCGATAGTAAAACTATATCGGGACTCGCGATAGAAAGGTACTGGGATATCTTGATGCCGTATTTATGCTTCTTCAGGAGATGTCTCGAACGGAAGAAAACAATGAGTTCACAGAAAAACAATTTGACGAGATAGGATTTGATTTAATGATTCGGTATAATTTCTTCTCTGTCGATTCTCTTTACAAATAAAACTAAATTACAATGATTTGACTTGACTTGACTTGACTCCGTCAATTAAGCAATTAGAAGGAGTGATGAAATGGTGACGAAGCAATGACGAAGCGACGAACTGATCACGGAGCGCTGACGGAGTGATAAAACTTTCGGCCCCATGCCCTTTTATACCTTACTTCTATAAAATCCCTCTGCGCATAATCAGTAGGCAGCCAATAACCTGACCATCCTGTATTAACTTAACGATATAAAAATTAGTGCGCTGGCACTGATCTGCCCTGATTGGTTGGGAGTTTGGAAGTCCATCCCCTTTCTATGGAAACTTCCATACCACGTGAGAGAACCTTCTCGAATGTTCCACAGACATAATGGAATCTATTTTGGGAAAAGGCCCTGTACCAAGATTCAATAAGATAGTTAAAAACTTCTCGTGGGAAAACTGAATCCATGACCTAGATAAATACATAAGAGGCCTGTAAGGTGTCTCGATGGAGTGTTTCGGTAACATCAAAGAGATGGTATCACTATTTCATAACAGTAGATGGAGAAAAAGCATACAGGTCCAATTATGTCAAAACTCTCTTTTACAGTATAATGGCGAATTAGTCGGCCAAGCTTAGAACTTTATTTTAATTACCAAGGAGATCATTTTTAAACTATTCATTTCCTTAAGCTACATCATTGCTATTTATTTTTCTTTCAGTAGGTGCCCGAAAAATTCTCAGCATATTGCCCGAATTTTCAGGGGGGAAATGGTCGGGGGGGGGGGGTGGCTGCAGCCATCGCCTCCTACGCCTATGTGTGTAGTGTTCGGTTTCGAAATAGCTGATATCGGAAATACCTGGTGTTTTTCATTTCCTTCAACGAAGTTTTATAATAGAGGTTTTAATACTTGTACACCAATAAATTAACTGTGTCTGAATTTTCGAAAATTTCCTGTCCAACATTCTTCATCATACTTCCCTCTACTCGTGCAATTTTGACCTGTCTGCTAGGGGTTAAAAGAGGTGTTTCTATATTGCAGGTTGTCCATAGATTGAATTTTGTGCAAAATTATAGGTATGTTTTGAAGTGATTTTATTCACGAGAAATGTGAATTTTCAAATTCTGAACAAATAATGAGCTTAACACCTTGAAAAGTGGGACTTTCGGATATTGTGGGCCGTGACGTAGAATCACCTACAAAAGCAATGATCCACAGGACATGCAATGAGGTCGAACATGATGTGTGACTGGTGACAATCTTCAAAAGGTTATGGATGAAAACAACTATTGAGAAATACTTGGTTCTCAGGCAAAAGTGTACATCTGGTTGGTCATTTTCAAGCCCGACAAGTGCGATTTCCGGTGATATGGGGGGTATCAAAACCAGAATTTTTCTTGTACGCTCCGCGCCAACCGATGGTGGCGCTCCGCTTAGATAGTAATTCGCGCCCCCGGGTTAGAAAATCCTGGATACGCCCCTGATATATATATATATATATATATTATATATATATATATATATATATATATATATATATATATATATATATATATATATATATATATATATATATATATGCCTTTTCTTGGGTCAGTTCAATTTGAAGTTCAATTTACGACATGTCATTTGTTGCATTGCATTCATTTACAGAATTGTAGCCAATTCTATGGATAATTTACAACTAAAAGAAAGTGTAAAGTGGGTGTGGGATTGAACTGGTATTCTTCCCTCTTGTTGACCTCGTTTCTTGAACTTTCGTTGTGTAGACTTACATATTTGATGCGTAACATTTCGTTTTAACATTCCGATGCTTACAGTTTCATTATATACATTTGTTGTAAAAGTTTCAAAACTGTTGAACTAGTCATTACTATTATATTTTAAAAATTAATAGACAAGATTTGTAATGTTGCTGCATTGCTCTATCGATACAGTACCAACAAGTTATTAATATCAATGCAGGCCAAATGATAATGTGTCATTATCCAGTAATGAACATATAGCCAATGATCCATAATTAATACGAATATTCATAAATAGAACCTTACAACTTGATAACAACAAATGCATGGAGTTAGATAATAGAACACATGTAAGTTAAACCAGTTGTTAGACGTTTTTCATGAAAAAAAGTATTGACATCTCAAATTATGTTTATGTGTGCAAATATTCGTAGAAAACTTATGGCATGACGAGTAAAGGAGCTTACAGAAGAGAATGTTCAAGAGTGTGATTGGTTCAGGTGTACTTTTGCATTTGGTAGCCTTTTGTGATCAGTTGAGGTTTGGTGCACTAGTGTACGTATCACGCAAACACATGCAATATTCTTTCGTTCAGCCTACGCTTTAACATGGCAGTACGACATTTTGCTGCCCATCCATTGGGAATGAACTCACATGAATAAATAGTAACTATAGATCTTGGCATATCAATATTTGTAAACAACCAAACATATGCTGTTTGGAATGAAAGCATTTCCCTTCAACTCCTACAACTGTTAACGTTAATGAATAATAATTAGAAAGAACAAATACCATATAGAAGGCAACATTACCCTCAGAGGCTTTTGTAAGTCCATCTTGAAGCAACGCTGTTATAGTTCACGCTACAATAAATATTTGCATGATACAATTGTTTGAAATTCGAGACAAATTGTGTTAATCTTAGGTCTATCATTCTTCCTACCATCATAGGAATAAATAACATACCTGCAAACGAAGCGAGAAAAACACACTATCTGCTCTTGTGAGTGAATCCGGCTTCAGTCGTTGAACAGTGCTTTTGGGGAGAACTACCTAAAGTCAATAACATTTCCTTCAAGATCCCTGCATCTCCTCTACTCACTCAGTAAAACGATACGGATCACTCCGCCTACTGTAATCCTATGACGTGGCCACGAAACTGTTCAATGAATCAAAGTTCATGCACCCAAGTCATCGAAGCTGATTTAAATGTGGTAAACAATTCTCACCCTTATTTCTGTGATTTTACCAAAGGGCTTGTACGATTGAACTAAGTTACCGTTTTGAATAATACAGAAAACTGTACAATGAAATGATTGCATCTATGCCCATAAGTATTGCCATTGTATGCCTCGATGGTTAACTGCCAGTTCTTGTTATCAGAAGAGACGGATGCGTGGAACATGCGCATGGAATGGGAACCGAGTTAGGTTATCACATATACCCTGAAACAACAGTCAAATGCAGAAGTACACAGCATTACAGTTCACTTCATGGTAAACATCGAACGAACCTATTCTCGGCCTCTTTGGTTAAAACCCTTTGTAGTATATGTTCCCTGTCAAAGGGAATCGTGATGCGCATCTGACGATGATCATACTGTCACAGTCTCGACATGGGGATTCGGGTTGAGACTGTATCAGTTGATTGGTCGATTGGGTGTCGTTCCCGGGTTCTTTCTTGGGTAAGTTTCTTGATAAGAACTAACTACAACTAGAATATCAGCAGCAGAAAATACATATACAAAATAAAACGTTCTACTCGTGTTTGCTTTATAGCAGATTGTGGAACTATATTGTTATGCAACAAGGAAGGATAGGCCTACGGCATATCATTTAATGTACTTCATGGAATTTACTTCTAGCGTTTGTAGGGATGGGAAGATTTGATCAGACCCACTGTATGAGCATCGAGGACATACGGAATCTAGATCAAGTAGGTCACTTTCCTCGTCGGTAAACTGACAAACCAGTTAGAAAGAATGTATATTTTGCATATCTCATCGCTCTTACATGATCATTAAGACAATCCTGGTTGGTGGTTTCTTCGGGTTTGCCATCTGGATTTTCCCGCACTGGCAAGTACTAGAATTTAGTCCAAAATGTGTAAAAGTGTGAACCAAGGTTTGATCTTACGGTTGAATCAGAATGAAAGTACCAGTTATTTTCATCAACTGGTACGGATAGTATCCATGTCCTCTTAGAATAAATTAATACTTACTTAAATTGAATCTGGGACTTCATATTGAATTACTTGGTTCAGAATAAATTTTCAAAATCATATATGTACCTTGTGCTTTAAAAATGAACGTTTATGTTCATCCAACCAACATCCCATATTTAGTTTGTTGGTGAGCTAAAAGTTACTTTATTTTGGCCAACGCCAGATTTCTGTATAAAGTACGTTTTTCTTATTAATAGAAGGTATATGTGCAAAGAGGTTCCAGAAAGTTTGTACATGTTTAAGTTCCAGAGGTACCACTGCTCGAGACCAATGTACACATATATTATGTTCCTGAATGTTTCTGGGGTTATGAATTAGCGATGTACGTGTTCAATTTTTCTTCTTGATTCTCTATTATTATATAAGACATTTTACCTAAAAAGTGATTTTGAAATTGACCTGGCCGGTCAGACATTGCCCGATTGGTCAAGACCAGACTCAATACGAATGTCTTTAAATTTTAACTTTTGGACAGTTAGACAGTGTGGGTGTGTTGAAGGCTACGGCAGTCAATGTCAATCGGACATGTGCGGTGGTTTTCAATAAAGTCAATGTAAACGAATATGTACGCGAAACTATACATGTGATGTAAAGCACAGTCTTTATATAAACGCTTATCAGTCGTTCAGCATTGGTTGGCTATCGAAAACAGTATCACAATTTGACAACGGTTGAATTAATTTGGGTCGTTTCAATCAGGCCGCGCAATGCTCAGCTTAATGCAAACCGAATCAATACTATCATAGCGATGTGGACACAAAAAAATCCGGAATTCTTCACGGTCAAATGGCCTTTAACGAGCCTTTAGGGTCGTAAACTTCTACAGGCTTCGAGACCCGACGATTAGCAAAAACTATGTCATGTTGGTCGATCTTTGTCATATCAGTTCAGTTGGGTAGTTTTCAGCCGGCTAAAATATGTATTAATTGATAGTATTTAATGCTTTAAGAACCCAACAGCTCTTGTGAATTGACCGTGACGTTTTGTCATTTTAGCTTTTTTTTTACATCGTGAGAAACTTACACAGCAAAGCCCATTTGTCAAAAGAAATAATGACAACGATGTCGCGATGTTTGACATTACAGTGGACAATACTTCTTCATTGAAACTACGTATGAAAATAACGTTGACTATAATTCATAAGCTAAACAATGAGTACAGAAACGTATATTGAACATTGTGTTAACCAGAGACACACATATTTAACAGTTAAAACTGCTAGAAATTAGAAGGAGAACGTAGAGGTTGTAGTGGAGCCTTATGTACACCTTCCAAAGGGAATCTTAGTTGGGGCAACCCTCGCTTTTACCAGAGAGAGGCAAAGGAAAGTTGCAAATAACCAATGTGTCTGTTGAAGACATACTAATTCCACAAAGAACACCTCTTGGCAAAGTATTAGAGGCTGTTGTGATCCAAAGGGAATCTTAGTTGGGGCAACCCTCGCTTTTACCAGAGAGAGGCAAAGGAAAGTTGCAAATAACCAATTTGTCTGTTGAAGACATACTAATTCCACAAAGAAAACCTCTTGGCAAAGTATTAGAGTCTGCTGTGATCAATGACGGGAATGTATCCTATGAAAGCATCCAAGTACGAGTTAACAACATCTCAACTACAGATTCTAGTGTAATCCCACCTATTTGGACAGGACTAACCGACCAACAACACCAACAGGCAGATGAACTATTCCATGGGTATCATCATGTTTTTTGCAAGTTCTGATGATGACCTGGGATATACTGATACCATTACTCACCAGATCAAGCTTACTGATGATGTGCCAGTAAAACAGGCTTTCCTGCGAATCCATGTGTCGACTACCGTCAGTTGAACCACAAAACCATCAAAGATGCTTACCTTATTCCTCGGATTGATGAATCCCTTGATGCATTACATGGCGCCAAATGGTACTCAACTATTGACCTTCTAGCAGGGTACCATCAAGTAGCAGTCGACAAACACAAGACCAGTTTCATCACCCCGTTTGGTCTCTACGAATATGCCGTTCCGGCTTTTAACGCCCCTGGAACTTTCCAGCGTCTTATGCAGTCCTGTCTGAGTGACCAGTTCTTTAGATCTGTCTTATGTTATCTTGATGATATACTTGTATATTCACAGACTTTTCATGATCACATCGCCAACCTTAAACTTGTCTTGGAAAGAGTACAAGTTTCCAAGTGTGAATTCTTCCGCCCTGAAGTAAATTACCTTGGTCATAGAGACACCAGAGAAGGTGTAAAGGCTGATCCAGATAAAATTGAAGCTGTCAAAAATGACCTACTCCAGGGCCCTTACATTCCTTAGTAGCCAAAACCATGCTGGCTCTAAAACAGAACAAGAAGTCTGAAATTGACTGGAATTTAGAGCATCAACAGACATTTGAAACACTTAAAGGAACCTTGTTTACTCAACCCGTTTCGGCATATGCATATTTTTCTCGACCATTTGAAGTAGAAGTCGACGCCTCGTTTCAAGGTTTGGGCGCAGTCCTGATGCAACGCCAGGGAGGAAAACGATGTGTCATCTCGTATGCCAGCCGTACCCTGAGAGGTGCCGCAAAAAAACATGCAGAGGTATTCTAAAATGAAACTAGAACTCTGTTAGGCAGAAATGGGTTGGGCAGAGATGGGTAGGTGCCCTGGCTATGTTTGACATTGAGGTCAGATACAAACCTGGTAATAACTAACCTTGCTGCAGATGCTTTGTCGAGACGACGCCACAACGCTAATGACAGTTCTACCATTGCTACTTCAAACCTTTTAGCAGTGGTGGTATTAACCAAGGTTTCAGATGAATTGATTGTAGCTTCATGGGCCAATACCATAGACCAGTTACTCGGTTGATGAGAAAACAACAGTTGAGACCTCCTCTATTCTATGAATGGGTTGCCTCACACTTAACTGTTCTGAAGACGGCTTTCCGTCAAGCAGGGGAGAGGCTAGCTCTGGAAGCCTCAGCAAGAACGGCCCGGTATAACAAGGGTACCAAAGAACATCCTCTGTCTCTTGGAACAAGAGTGTATCTCAGGTCACACCCTCCAGGTATAAACTTGCGGATGAATGGGGACAGGTACTAAACAAGGTTACCGCCAGACCAGTTGATGGATCCCTTGCCCGTTGATCACCCCAGCCCTGTCAAGCCCACAACCAGCTAGACGAAAGCAGCGCAACACCGCCCCATCATCAAGTAGTTCAGACGATGACCCTTCAACTTGTAGCGACCCGGACGACAACTCCAACGACATTGAACGTACTGGTGACATTACATCTGACAATGACTACTCCGACAGACATGACAGTCAAGTCTTAGACAAACAGCGACGGATTACCCGTTAGGCCAGAGGACAACACTCCAATCTTTATCGAACTTCGAGGAGTATTATCAAGGTGAGATCAGAGGTCAATTAAAGTCAAAGGCAGACATAGGCGTAGGAGCCTAATTTGACTGGGGGTGGGGGGGGGGGGCTGTAACGACTTGCCCGAAAAATATAACCAAAATTTTTCTCAGCGCGCACTCAACATCTTAATGTGCATATCATATATGCATTCATCGGTTATTACATCACATGCAAATAATCGATAAATGCCTAAAAAAAAAATTCACAAACACACTGCAAATGTTCTTCTTTCAGTAGGTGCCCGAAAAATTCTCAGCATATTGCTCGAATTTTCACCAACAATATTCAAAAACACATTGCAAATTATTCTTCTTTCAGTAGGTGCCCGAAAAATTCTCAGCATAATGCCCGAATTTTTACCAAAAAAATTCAAAAACACATTGCAAATTATTCTGCTTTCAGTAGGTGCCCGAAAAATTCTCAGCATATTGCCCGAATTTTCACCCAAAAAAGTCAAAAACACAATGCAAATTATTCTGCTTTCCGTAGGTGCCCGAAAAATTCTCAGCATATTGCCAGAATTTTCACCCAAAAAAAATTCACAAACAAACTGCAAATTATTCTTCTCTCAGTTGGTGCCCGAAAAATTCTCAGCATATTGCCCGAATTATACAAAAAAAATCAAAAACACACTGCAAATTTTCTTCTTTCATTAGGTGCAGAAAAATTCTCAGCATGTTGCCCGAATTTTCACCAAAAATTTTGGTTGGGAGGGCTGTAGCGTATCACTTAACGCTATTCACACAACGGACTTGGCATGGTCTTCATATCACTACACGCTATATATAGTGAACAATGAACATATTAACAAACCTTGAATGTATGCAAATGAAAGAAGAATGCCTTCAGTTGAACATCAACCTTCATGAGAAGTATTAGAAATTTAAAAGAAGAACTTAGAAGAAGTATACTGCTACCACCATTTATTCTGCAATAATCCATCATGATAAAGATTTTAGAATACATAAAATTAAATTGAACTCAGTCAATGAGGGGTGACCACATACACAAGTAGAATAAAAACCTCTTTACATTCGAATGCAACACTTCAACCAAGTATGACTTCTGATACAGGCAGCAGGATTGAACAGGTCTTTATTTTGATGTCTTCAATGACCTGTAGAATACCTGTAGAGTTTTTAATGTACCTTTTGAGGGTGTAGAAATGAGCATTCTCTGCCAAAGTGACATGACTGAAAGTTAACTTAACAATAAGAAAGTAGACACTAGACACAAGGAAATTCTGGCAGCCAGTCAGGAACTCAGACAAGAGTGGCATGGAAATACAATGAGATGTGCTAAACATTGCAAATGGAAGGGAAGTGCCACAGATTTTAATATCTCTACAAGTACGGACTTGTTTTACTTTGGTCTAATTGAATTCTGACATTGCAACGAGGAGAGTCACTGGGTGGTTAGTAAATCAACAATTATTGCCACCTCATGATAGCTTTCATCAACTGAACCAGTTAAATTTCATAGCAGATAAATCAGAATACACTTCATAATGATAGAAGGCACCATTCTGCCTTGCAGCCTAATGGTCATTACCTTGGTCCTATAATTGGGACTAACCTTTTTGGCGGTTATACCGTTTAGTTATACACTTGTTAGGAGAATATATGAATCAACAGTAATATTTAAACCCTGCTCCTTTCTGAGCACCAATTAGTTTCATGACAATGAAGTGTGATAAGAATTAAGGAAAAAAAGATACAATTGTTTTAAATTAATTTCTAAGAAAATGGTTTGAAGGTATCCATGAGAAGAAAACACACAGAAACTCTGAAATATATCTGCATTTTCTGAATACTATTATTACTGAGAAATTTGAATATTCATACCTGCACAGCAGATAGTTTGCATACAAATGTTTCCTCTGTAATTTCTTTTGCCCCTGAGAAATTAATTCCAAACTATTCTTGTGCCATTAGCATAGGTGCTGATAGCAAATTATTCAACTTAATTCAGGAGGCAGCTTAATTTTACCACTAAAACTAATTATTACTTCATAAACCTTGATTTATGTAAATTCATCTTAACTTGAATTGAACAGAATGTAAACAAATCATAGGTTTAGGTAATCATTTGAGAATGAATTCTAGGTTGCACACACATATTAGGAGTGAATTTTAGATTTAATAACATTTTAAACATGATTCTAGGAGAAACATTTCATGTCAATGTATCTTAAGGTGAAAACAAGTTGTCATGTGGTGAATAATAGTTAACGCCGGTGGATCAATTTAGTTTGGATATACAATTAACAACTTTCTGAGAAAAAGTGTGGTAAAGTTTGTAAGACATCGATATTAATATATTTCCCTCAAAAACATGTTATGTTCCTAACCATTAAAGCTTACAAAAAATAAAGTAAAACCTAAACCAAAGACAAGCAGTAATATACAACCACCACCATTTTTTTTTAGTAGCCTTGTTGACTTTTGCAGGGCCTAGGACTTTTTAAATCTCAGCAAGGAATCTGTCAGGCCATCAGCACTGTAAGTCCATTCGGTTTCTGTGGTATCTGAAAAAACAGAAGAAAACGAAAGAACTGAATACAACTGAATCGTGGTATAGCATTGATGCAAAACTAATCATATAACAATATGCAAAATGTGCATGTATTAATTATGTACATTATGACAGACTGGCAAATTATCATTTCGAGTTAAATCTCATTGACCCTCGCTTGGAAAAATTGTGCTTTTCATGTTATATCGTGTGATCTACGAAGTAACCAACGCTGTCGTCCTTATGTTACTTTAGCAGAAGTCACGCTTACTGTGTGCATTTATTGTGTTGACTTCTGCTGGAGTGAGATAAGGAAGACAGCATTGGTTAATTCGTAGATCAAGTGCTACCCGGGAAAATCACAGCATTTTCCTGGTATAAACTATGCGAGGGCTAATCAGGTTGAACTCGTAATGATGAAGGGAGCAGCAAAAAAAGTAATAGCTAGAATAGGAATGAATTTGGTGTGTTTTTACTAATCTTACAGTAAGTGCATTATGCGATACTGTAGATATCGAATGGCACTCCTATAAATGAAATATTTACGTTGGCATGATCACCAATATGAAGGCTGATTAGTTCAGTTGGTGGAGCAGAGGACTATAGAAATGCAACAAGCAAAGTTAAAATTCTACTCAAGCCAATAAACTTCTTTTATTATGCCTTAAAATTTATGTTGGTGCATGTTACATTTCACTCTTAGAGGGATCTTCCTCGGGAGCAGATTGACATAAATTAAACTGAACAAATGAACAAAGGTGTCAAAAAATTGAACAAAAGTTGCAAGATAAAAATAACTAACAAATATGGCTGTCTGTTGGCACAGCTTGTTCTCTTAGAGATTTATCCAGTAATACCCCCTTGTAAATAGCCTGCTAGGAACTTCAGACCCTCTACCGTTTGCAGACGCACCTAAGTATGCGTTTAGTATACAAGCAAGTTCTCAAAAGGAGTAAAACAAAAATGGAACTGCTTAAAAAAGGTAATGCAATTTGTAGATGTCATAAATGTCACACAAAGGACACACAATATACATTGTTTTGCTCTTATTGGCCTTGTCAGACAATATAAAAGGAGCAGAGTAAGGGTTGATCAAGCTGTATGTCTGATGCTTTCACATCAAATAATCCCAAAATGATCTTACAAACTATGTCAATAACTTTATCTTCACATTGAATTAATCATGGTTTGTATAGCCCTTTACACCAAATCTAAATGTCATAACAGATTATCACTCACCAGTCATATCAGCTCTAATGGATCGACGTTTCCTTCCCACTGGTATAGCTTCTGAACCAAAGAAATATAAAAATCACATTATTGTACATGTTATCTTTGTTGCTTACAGAAGAAAGAGGATGAGGGTACATGATGTAAGTATGCAGGGCTCTAATTGACCATTAAGGCAGACGGCAAATAGTTATTTGGTGATCATACCGATTGCCATAATACCTTTAAGAATCATCTGACATAATAGCAACAAACTGCAGTAACCCTTTAATCAAGTTGCAGTAGGTGCCTTCATAATGATCTGGATCAGGACTCAGAAATTCAAACCAAACTCAAGTGATTTAGGCACCAGCAGTAAACGTTAAAGATCTAGATGTACATGTTTACAAATGATTTCAAGAATTGGTGCTGTTTGCTGTCATTTTCTGTACGTGTTTTTTCTAAAGTTGGTAAAAAATGCCTTTGTTCTGTTATGAAGGCTACAACATTACCATCGTGACCTGGCATTTCAATAATAAATAGGCTACAAGGCAATACCTAACTTACCCTTAACGTGTTGTCAAGGTTCTATCTATCATTGATGACTTTTAATCTGAAACAACACTTGTATATAATGATGCATGTGAAATAGGAATATTCAAGTCTTGCAGGAAGTTAACAAAGGAGAAACTTTGTCCAACTACAGACACTGGGGTGATAGCTGGGGTGATAGAAAAACAGAAACTTTTTATGATATAAGTTATTATGCTAATTGTGTGGTTATATGCAAAGCAATAAAATGAGTAAAACTACATACAATCAGCTTACCTTCTATTTGGACGACAAATCCTCTTTCCGCAACAGCATTTTCAGAGGTACTCACAAAACTAATCCAGAGTGTGTTGCCACCAACTACAGTTTCACCTAAACTTCCTGATGTGTCATAGGTATTCAAAACATTATTTCCAATGACCCCACCGGCACCAATGGAGAGCCTATCAGCAAGGTTGTTATCAGGCGGGGGTACCATGAAAAAGAGAAGTGTGGCCTCTAAGATGACAGTTGATGTCACCACAGTATTATATGTCATGCCTTGTGGATAGGGATCAGGAAATGATACTGAAGTAACAAAGAAGCCTTGCGGTGATTGCGGATCAAAGACTCCTGTTTAAAGAAAAAATGAAATCATATATTTACATTGTTATATGCAAGTACAATTCTTCATGAAATTGTAAAATTGATAAACAGGTCAAATATATCTCTTCTTTTAATTAAAAATGATCTGGAATGATAACTGTAGTCATTCAGTGTTTCATTCAGTGCAAGACAAGAACATGAAAGCTTTGATTTTCTTGCTGCTGCAACTGACAAACTAAAAGTAATTGAGAATTTGATAGCAGTAACTGATTCATTACAACAGTAAACACGGTGGAGTAAGTGACATTTGATCGGACACTCTTTACTTTACTACCACTGTGGTATCACTACTAACACATTATAGTGATGGGACGGTAAATACAAAATTGCTCCCAGATACACATTCCCAACTTTGGTCAGTTCTGCAGGTAGTTCATTCATCATTTATTTATTGAACTTAAAATCATATTAGAAAAGAAGGAAAATACAAAGAAGAAAACACAACCCCCCCCCTCCCCCTTCAACTAAAAACACACATAACAGTTTTTGAGTTTTCAATGAACATATCTTTGATTGCTGTTGTAGGCTGATGCAGTAGTTTGGTTTAGTGTATGGTTTACTTAAGATATTACTAATGTATCAACCAATAGAAAATTACGGTACCTGGGGATTTTCAACACCCTAAATACAATTATAACTATGGGATTCGATTGCACTTACTTGCAAAACAACATTGGCTTTGTGATTGGCTAGAAGAACATGTGCAGCAGACATCAACAGGGTTCGTTGAAGTCACAAGGGCATTATTTGCTGCAGTACAAGATGATACTTGTCCTGCTGGACACACCGGATTGGCAAATGAAACCCTTACGACACCATTTCCAACTTGTGTTTCTGTTACCTGACCAGGGCATTCTGCAAATGTTTGTGTCACAGCTAAGAGTAGAAACAGACAATTACAATCATAAACTCTATCAGAGCCATAGAGGATTCCACAAATCGGTTTGGATAAATATGAAACTGTAGGAATGATACAATCAAGCAAAGAGATCACATTTTAAAGCGGCTTTGTGCATTAAGGTTATCAATAATGTTACAAAACCTACAGAATATCACAGATTATTCCTAATCATAGTAATCAATGAGTTACGCAACATTCTTCCACCTACACATACTTTATCTGATTTTGCCTATCAATATTACATGAATTGTTTTTTAATAATACATTTATTGATATGGAAATTGGTTACTAGTCAAGCTCAAACTTCAATTATTTATAATGTTTTTAGAGTTAGGGCTAGTACTTATTTAGCCTCCAATTCTTAGTTCAAGTTCAAACAGTCCTCATGTTCTGATATGTCTGACTCAATGAAAAACAAAGAAATGGGATTTCTGCAACATTATTGTAAATAACATTGAACCAGAGACACACCGTATTAATAGCCAGTTAACCAAAAAAAAACTAGAGCACAAATGGTGCAGAAGCTCATACCTTTTCGAGCTCAAAAATGTAGGGCCCTCAAAACTTTATGGCCCACCAAATTTCAGGCCATTTTTCAGATTCCACCAATTTTGGGCCCATGAGGCCAAACAATTTAGGTTCAAAGACAAATTTATACCCCTAGTTCAAAACGGCGATAACCCGCCCCCCCCCCCCTCCGTTAGCAGAATCCTGGCCACACCACTGGCTATAATTCCTATTTTCCCCCTTTAAAGCTCAGCATTTTGCGTTGGGTCGCTTTTTTCCACCTTTTTAACATGTGCATCGATTTTTTTAACATGTATCACTCATAAAACAGCAAATTAAGATACCATCCAAGTTTCACCCTGCCAAGAGCGTTAATAAGCGAGTAATTAACGATTTATATCGATAACGAGTAAAAGTGTCCTCGACAAATTTTTCATATCTCCAAATCCACTAGTTTGAATTCCACCAATCAGTGAATAGTATGTTTATTCATGAGCATTTTGCGTTTGGTCGCCGTGTTCTACTTTTTTGACATGTCCATCGAGTTTTTTACATGTATCAAATCACAAAACCGCAAATTAAGATATTAGCCAAGTTTTTCCCTGCCAAAAACGTTAATTGGCGAGTATTCCACATACAAAATTAAATCGCATTCAGTTCCCAAACCCACTAGTTTGAATTCAACCAATGCAGGTTTAGTTATGAGCTGTTGCTAAAAATAGATTCAAGACTTTGCGTTGGGAGTTGTTATGCAACTCCCTGGTACAACTGCCATATAGACTGTACACAAATCAAGGGTGGTGTTATATTACGTATCTGTCAATGACGTTCGTAGTGTTTAAATATTCATATTATGGGCGAGGTTTATTGGGTTCCCAACGGAAAATATCTTGGAGAACAACAAAGTTGAAAGCTGCAATTTTTTCGACTTTTATGCCACCATTTGAAGTAAAATATAAATAGATAAGCTAGTTATGTATGTCGTTATGGCATAGTGGAGTCAGTGAGGTTAAGAAATATTATAGTCCAGGACGCAAAATGCTGCTTTAAGTCCTATTTTACCCACTCTCTCAAACAATACCACTGACCTACCCTATTAAACTTTCTCCCCTCTACCTGAGCAGAAATAACTTCACAAGCACTCCTTCCCAAAATTTTGGCTGGCTGCCTACATACCTCAGGCCCAAAGACTTTTAAGAATCGGCAAGTGCTGATTGGCTATAGGGCTCTCATGCTTACAGTTCAACAGTTAATAACAACTCCCAATCCTGCTTTGTAATTCCACTAACAGTCTCTGCAGAGCTTAACCACAAATGTAAACAAACACTGCAGAGACTGGTAGATAAATTAAAGGAGCTTAGGAAAAATGTGAAGGCTCAGATTTTTTTAAACAATGGGGATTAATTGTAATTAATTAACTTTTGACCCAAAATTTTTAGGCATCACCTTATTCATACACAATCCAACAATCATCAGTTCAACTTTGAATATGATCCATTGAAATCTTGAGGAGATTGAGATATTTGAAAATATTACAAAGAATGACCCCCAATGACCTCCTAAATGACATTTGACCTCAATTTTCCGAACACCACTCGTAACCCTCATCCCGAGGAACGTTGTGACCAAGTTCCCATTATAACTGGCCATACACTGTATGAACAGAAGCAATTTGAAAATATAGGGATGCGGCCCGGGCCACAAAAGACCCCTAGTTGATCTTTGATCTCAAATTCATGAACACCCTGAAGATAAACTTCCATAGTACTATCGTGACAAACCCTCAACATTGTACCATGGAATCTGTAGGAGAAGAAGCATTTTGCGTATTTCCACAAAATGGCCCATTACGGCCCACAGGTGACCTTTGACCCCAAATTTCGGACCATCTCTGATGGCCCTATACCCAATGGTCCTTGTGTCCAAGTTTCATGAAATTCCATTGAACACTGTGCGAGTGGGAGCGGTTTTACCAATTGTTGACGGATAGAGTGATAGAGTGATAGAATGATAGAGTGATAGAGTGATAGACGCCGCACTGTAACAATAGCTCACACCAGCATGCTGGTATGAGCTAAAAAAATAACAATAAGTCAGAAAAAAAAGTACAAAATCAGAATAAAATGGAATAAAATATAAAATACAAGTAGTGAAAGGATACCTTCATTAACTTGAAAAATAAATAAACATTCAGTTTGCAGGCCACCAAACATAGAAAAATAGGAGCAATATAGCATCTCTGTTCCCTCCCTCTATCCTTTTCTTTATAAACATTAATGTGTGCACATTTTGCAACTTAATTCTCCAGATGTGCACTGTACCAACAAGCCTAACTTTCACTAAAGCTGCAATGATAGACAAAATTGGTAGACAGATCCTATACAATTTCTTGTGAGAAACTTAGCAAGAGTCCAAGATAAATGTCAGTTAGTCCTATGTATATCCTTTGTTCTTTTAATAATTCGGGCAATTCCAATAACATCTTTCTGAATATTAACAATGAAATATCTGGGAAGTCCTTTTGACAAACAAGCTGTAAAATGTATATCACATATTTAGGCCATCAAATGCTCAGTCTAGCATCAAGACCAATTGATGTCACTCAGATGTGCCGACAAATGCATTAGAAAGCATATTACATTTATGGCGGCGAATAATGTTTATTAAAATGCATTAACAATTTTACAAGGTCATATGGTGTTGAATGTAACCCAGGGATGTTCAGCTGTTCATATGAAGATAAAGGAACACATGATGGTTAGGTTCTTATAACTTATGAAACAATGATTTAACATAAAGGCCTTCACTAACTCCTGGGGCGATGTCATCATCAATTTAGCCTTTCAGAAAGTTAGCTTAAACATGAATGTCTTGAAAACTGAATTAGCTATAGAAACATTACTAGCACCCAAATGTGTCTTTTTTCTGTAGACTTTAATGATATCAAGACAAAACTTCTACCTTATGTCATCCATCAGGAGGTACCAATTGTTTAGCCTCATCCATTTCAATGTATTATCCCATGAATTATCATGTTGTAACACACACTGTACAAAGACAATATCAGAACAATGATATGGCTAACCTAATTTTACGAGGAGAAATTCTCTCAGAGTAAAAGCTTATGGACATATACTCAAGTGTATATTGCCACATAGGGGAATAGGGTACTGAGCTGTTTCTTGAACTGATGGTTACGTGACTCTCACACGGCTTTAATAGCCCCGCGGGACAAATGTTGTAGACGATAAACCCTAACATAACGGTACACAGTTAATTCTGTTGCTCAATTAGCATTTAAATTTATGCAACATTAGCTTCACAGTGGTGCATGCTGTTTAAATTGGATCATCTCTAAAATAGTCAGTAAGAGAGAAATGGGACATTCGTAGCAACTAAGTGACTCCAGCTAAAACAGTTTTCATGCTTCTACTCACACTACAGCATAATATAACACACAAAACAGTCTGTATCAAACAGTCATCCTCTTGCTTCCATCCCATTGATCACTGAGTATTGCTGGAAGTAGTAAACTGCAATGTTCATGTAGGAAATTGTGGATAATATGGCAGTGGGGTCTAGACTACAACTGATCAAGAGTATTGGGGGAAATTTATGCATAAAGCCTCAGTCAGTATTCTAGTATTAGTAAGAAGATTGTGCTTCCATCTCAAAGCAGAAATCTGGAAAACAAGAACAAATTACATTTATTATTGGATAAAACCACAAACGTTTCATAGTGTTTTAACTTGTGACCAATGATCCCCAATGTCCTCAACTAATTCCCTTGACTAAAGAAGACAAAATGAAATTCAATGAGATTATATGTCACCCAAGTCTTGTATATTCTTACCTACAAACACATTGAAGGTACAAACATCAGATGAGCCAAGATTATCTGAGCAACTGCATGTAACAGCAGTAGTTCCTGCTTGGAAAGTGCTACCAGCTTGAGGGTTGCAAGTGACTGCTAGAGTACCTTGTTCAGCATCATTACAAGTGGGAGATGCTGTGAAACTGTTGACAGTGCCAACTGGACAACCAGACAACACAGGTGCAGTGTTTGCTGTTGAGTGAACCAAAGAAAACCACAACTTGAAGAAATGTCACATAATCGAGAATATTTTTGGGGGTTAATAGTAGAAGGCAGTCTTAGTTTTGGATTTTCAGATTATCCAACAAGATTATATGTCACCCAAGTCTTGTATATTCTTACCTACAAACACACTGAAGGTACAAACATCAGATGAGCCAAGATTATCTGAGCAACTGCATGTAACAGCAGTAGTTCCTGCTTGGAAAGTGCTACCAGCTTGAGGGTTGCAAGTGACTGCTAGAGTACCTTGTTCAGCATCATTACAAGTGGGAGATGCTGTGAAACTGTTGACAGTGCCAACTGGACAACCAGACAACACAGGTGCAGTGTTTGCTGTTGAGTGAACCAAAGAAAACCACAACTTGAAGAAATGTCACATAATCGAGAATATTTTTGGGGGTTAATAGTAGAAGGCAGTCTTAGTTTTGGATTTTCAGATTATCCAACAAGATTATATGTCACCCAAGTCTTGTATATTCTTACCTACAAACACACTGAAGGTACAAACATCAGATGAGCCAAGATTATCTGAGCAACTGCATGTAACAGCAGTAGTTCCTGCTTGGAAAGTGCTACCAGCTTGAGGGTTGCAAGTGACTGCTAGAGTACCTTGTTCAGCATCATTACAAGTGGGAGATGCTGTGAAACTGTTGACAGTGCCAACTGGACAACCAGACAACACAGGTGCAGTGTTTGCTGTTGAGTGAACCAAAGAAAACCACAACTTGAAGAAATGTCACATAATCGAGAATATTTTTGGGGGTTAATAGTAGAAGGCAGTCTTAGTTTTGGATTTTCAGATTATCCAACAAGATTATATGTCACCCAAGTCTTGTATATTCTTACCTACAAACACACTGAAGGTACAAACATCAGATGAGCCAAGATTATCTGAGCAACTGCATGTAACAGCAGTAGTTCCTGCTTGGAAAGTGCTACCAGCTTGAGGGTTGCAAGTGACTGCTAGACCACCCTGTTCAGCATCATTACAAGTGGGAGATGCTGTGAAACTGTTGACAGTGCCAACTGGACAACCAGACAACACAGGTGCAGTGTTTGCTGTTGAGTGAACCAAAGAAAACCACAACTTGAAGAAATGTCAAATAATCGAGATTATTTTTGGGGGGTTAATAGTAGAAGGCAGTCTTAGTTTTGGATTTTCACTGTTATATTTTCAGATTATCCAACAATCATATGTCACCCAAGTCTTGTATATTCTTACCTACAAACACACTGAAGGTACAGACATCTGATAAGCCAAGAATATCTGATCAAACACATGTAACAGTAGTAGCTCAAAACTTAAATATTACAAATTATTATAAATATTATGTTAACAGATAATTTGGTTAGAGTTAGGGCTAGTACTTATTTGGTCTCGATCTTAGTTCAAGTTCAAACTGTCCTCATGTTCTGATATGTTTGACTACATGAAAAGGAGAGAAAACGAATGTCTGCAACAATGTTATAAATAACATTGAACGAAAGACACACCGTATTAATAGCCAGTTAACCAAAATAAACAAAAGAACAAACAATATGTCAGACAAAAACAAGTACAAAATCAGAAGAAAATAAAAAACACAGGGAGTGAAAGGATACCATCTCTAACTTGAAAAATAATTAAACATTCAGTTTGCAGGCCTTCATTATCTTGGCAAGTACAAGTGACAGAAGTAGCACCCAGAAGAAAGCTTGTATCTGAAGCAGGGTCACAAGAAGCAACTGATGTGCCTTCTTCTGCATCGGAGCAGGTTGTAAAAGTTGCTATTGCTGAGGTTCACTTGGTGCTACGTTAACTGTCTTTGATAGCAAAAATACTTTTGTTACAAGCTGTTAGTGTAACCCAAAGCTTTCAATGACCAATAAATGAAAAAAAAAACAGTTTTTTTTCTCCCTCTCTGGCAACGTCAAATGGTTCATGTTAAATGAAACATCCTTAATAATAGCTTAGATAATGCTATTAAGTGTGTTAAAGTGGTTCCTCCATTTAGTACAACAAGAATCACTGACAAAGATATGATTCAATTAATGGAAAGTTGTAAATGATTTTGGTTTACTTTAGGCAAACTATTAGATAAGAATGATGATATTTTCCTTTGGTGATTTGTGTTGACCAACATTATTAAATTATATGAAAGTTAAAGGGCCTATCGTTTTGATCATGTCAGGACTTCTTCAGAGCCTAACTAAAACAAACACAGAGAAAGACCCCTTTGACCTCAATCATATTGCTTTCTCTTTTGACCAATTCATTTTTCTGTCGTTGTATCTCTTGTAAATTTGTGTTCTTAGTATGTTTTTTTTTTACAGGCTTTGGATGTAGAAAACCAACAGAATATTGATAATTCAACCACCAGACAGACTATTTTAAAAATAAGCAATAGGGGTGGCATACAAACTACACAGAAAAAAAACACATATGTTTAAACTTTTATCTCTCTTCGTAAAAAACAACGAAACAAGCTTTTTCTGAGAAACCTGATGCAAGATACATATTTAACATTGATATGGATGATTGCAAATAGCCTTTGCCTGAGAAATACATGGGAATAATCTTGATTTGCAGATTGTGTTTAAATGGCTAAAAGACATACAACTTTGGCCAAACAGATCGCATTCAAGTTTATTAAGAGCTGTGACATACAAGCAAGCATAATGTACTGGCCATTGGTCAAGCAGTTTTGTCTTTTGATTCAGTGTACTTGGTAACAAGACATATTTAGGTCGCAAAAAGGGGTTGCTTCATAATTTTGATTCCTGTCTGTGGCACTAAGATATTTTCAACACATCGTTCTGCATCACTACAATAGGTGAACACCAAACAGACATTTGATATCAACCACCCTTATAATTAGAAACAGAAAACAAAAGCATACATATGACTCAAAGAGGCTTGAAAAATAACATTCCATGGATTCTTCAAAGGCTACACATTGATTTAGTGTCAGGCAAAAATTGTTTGATCTTGTCTAAAAAAACACTAATGTTACAGGTATCTGGATAAAACTGAAAGATAACATGATATTAGGAAAACTACTGAATCTGCAACTAGACTTTACTTTCAAATCTGTTTCAGTGTTACCTTATCCAATGTTGCCCATTTTCATCTCCTGTTATCCCATACCTTACCATGTAAGACACACTGAAACAAGACAAATATAACTTTTCCTACAGGTTATCTGATGCTAATGCATTTCTGAAATCAATGTATCTGTACTGTTAAGACCAAGTGGTGTACTTACGTGTTTGACAGATGTTGCCTGAGAATCCTCCGACACACGTACATTGGAAGGTATCACCAAAAACAGTGCAGACACCATTATTTAGACAAGGTGATCCACTACAGGGATTAGCTATAGTGACAAAGAGATGGGGAAATATAAAAACCATTAATGCTAGAAAAATCATTAAGATATAAAGATACAAAGAATGTGTGGAAGATCTTAAAGAAAGTTAGAGGTTCAACATTGTCCACTGTAGGCTTAAACTAGCACAGAATGGCCGACAAACATCATCAGAAATGCACATTCAAACTGCAGTCAGATAACAGTGTAGGATAGTACACAGTTGCCAGGTTATTATTTCTATATTGTGCCTATCCATTAAGTAAATATTATAGCCTTAACTATGAGGCTCCTGTGGCAGAGGTTCAGAAGTATGTCCTTCCAAAAGAAATATTAAGAAATAACTTATTCCTAGTTTCGAGAGCACCTATATGTATCTTAATTTGCAGTTGGTTTTGTTAAATGTGTCACATTCTAGTATAAATGTTATTGAAAAGTTTAATGAAAACATCATCTGAGGTTTTACTGCATCAAAAACTGAAATCCTGAAGAATCACATTTCTAACTAAATTTTCAAAGTTTTGAAAATGGAACTTAGACATCACATTATATTTGTGGAACAAAATATTTTCTGTAGTCGATTAAGATGATAAACAAAATGATAGTTGATATTGCATTGGATTTTAATGATAATGAATGATTGAATATTGCTGCTGATGAGTTGCCACAAACAGTTGCAAAGAAAGTCTTAATTTGATTAAAAATATCCTTTGTACCTATATCCTGTGCAACTGCCATATAGCTTAATCTCAGTGGGTCATATATATAGTCACAACATACTCAAAGCAAAACACAGCTTTGATGAATTAAACTACGCCCAGACCATCCTCAACATTTATTTATGGTCCTCATTCATGACAGGATATTATACAGTGTTAATATGGTAATTTAAAATTTTATGCTATAACATAGACTTTTAGTTACCCTTTTTATATCTGTATGAACATGCAAAAAATTGTACTTGTATATTCAGAGAAAAATCAAAAGACAAAACCAAAATCTACCCCCACCAAAATAAGAAGGAAACATGAGTTGTATTAGTGCTCATGGGTCTGCCAGATCAACACTGCTGATAGACCATGTTTGCATGATTAAGGGAAGGGTGTAGGGAATAAACTGGAGAAGAACAAAAACAGAAAGGTGTCGAGAAAAAATGGTGGAAGAGAGCTAAGAGAAGAGGAGTGCTTGGGGGGGGGCAAGGGGAGAAAGAAAGGGGGACAGAAGAAAGTTAGTCATGTCCTTCTGTTACTGTTACTTGTCATTTAGCCTTTGAAGAAGATCCTGCTAGGATCGAACGTCAGGCCAACCTACTTCTACACATTCTACTACACAGGCTCTCTAGTGGAATAGCAGTTTGCTAACAGTTTTATTTTATTTTGGTTTTATAACTTGTTAGTTTTAGTTACTTTAATGGCTATGTGCAGAATTCATGTGGCTAGACATAACACTTGTAGTCCTGTGGAACATTGCGCTACATAGTGCAGAGAAGCAGAAGGAAAGTGGAATAAGTCAAGCTAGGTAGTGGCAGACTGAATCACTTCTAAGATTCTTTATTTTCAACATTCTATGGTTCATGGTAGTCTTATGGCAAATTGTATTAGTTATGTAGGAGTGAATGAGACAAAGTTGAATAAAGTTAACAAAGGCAAAACTGAACACAATCAGGCACAAATGGATTATTCAGGGCAAATTTTTATTGGTACAGTAATTCTGACATCCCAGACATCACCAAACAGACAGTTAATATCAACCACCCTTATGTAAACAAACAGAAAACAAAAAACATACATATGACTCAAAGAGGCTTGAACGATAAAATTCCAAGGATTCTTCAAAGGCTACACATTGATTTAGTAGCAGGCAAAAATTGTTTGAACTTGCCTAAAAAAACACTAATGTTACAGGTATCTGGATAAAACTGAAAGATATCATGATATTGGGAAAACTACTGAATCTACAACTAAATTTTACTTTCAAATCTATTCAGTGTAAGTGCCTTTGTCCACTGTTGCCCATTTTCATCTCCTAATATCCCATACCTTACCATGTAAGACACACTGAAACAAGACAAATATAATTTTTCCTACAGGTTATCTGATGCTATTGTGGCGATGCATTTCTGAAATCAAAGTATCTGTACTGTTAAGACCAAGTGGTGTACTTACGTGTTTGACAGACGTTGCCTGAGAATCCTCCGACACATGCACATTGAAAGGCATTACCAAAAACAGTGCAGGTACCACCATTTAGACAAGGTGATCCACTACAGGGATTTGCTATAGTGACAAAGAGATGGGGAAATATAGAAACCATTAATGCTAGAAAAAATCATTAAGATATAAAGATACAAAAATATATAAAGATCTTAAAGAAAGTTAGAGGTTCAACATTGTCCACTGTAGGCTTAAACTAGCACAGAATGGCCGACAAACATCATCAGAAATGCACATTCAAACTGCAGTCAGATAACAGTGTAGGATAGTTCACAGTTGCCAGGTTATTATTTCTATATTGTGCCTATCCATTAAGTAAATATTATAGCCTTAACTATGAGGCTCCTGTGGCAGAGGTTCAGAAGTATGACCTTCCAAAAGAAATATTAAGAACTAACTTATTTCTAGTTTAGAGAGCATCAATATGTATTTTAATTTGCAGTTGGTTTTGTTAAATGTGTCACATTCTAGTATAAATGTTATTAAAAAGTTTAATGAAAACATCATCTGAGGCTTAACTGCACCAAAAACTGAAATCCTGAAGGATCACATTTCTGACTAAATTTTGAAAGTTTTGAAAATGGAACTTAGACATCACATTATATTTGTGGAACAAAATATTTTCTGTAGTCGATTAAGATGATAAACAAAAAGATAGATTATATTGCATTGGATTTAAATGATAATGAATGATTGAATATTGCTGCTGATGAGTTGCCACAAACAGTTGCAAAGAAAGTCTTAATTTGATTAAAAATATCCTTTGTACCTATCCTGTGCAACTGTCATATCGCTTAATCTGAGTGGGTCATATATATAGTCACAACATACTCAAAGCAAAACACAGCTTTGAGGAATTAAACTATGCCCAGACCATCCTTAACATTTATTTATGGTCCTCATTCATGACAGGATATTATACAGTGTTGACATGGTAATTTTAAATTTTATGCTATAACATAGACTTTTAGTTACCCTTTTTATATCTGTATGAACATGCAAAAATTAGTACTTGTATATTCATAGAAAAATCAAAAGACAAAACCAAAATCTACCCCCCACCAAAATAAGAAAGAAACATGAGTTGCATTAGTGCTCATGGGTCTGTCAGATCAACACTGCTGATAGACCATGTCTACATGATTAAGGGAAGGGTGTAGGGAATAAACTGGAGAAGAACAAAAACAGAAAGGTGTCGAGAAAAAATGGTGGAAGAGAGCTAAGAGAAGAGGAGTGCTTGGGGGGGGCAAGGGGAGAAAGAAAGGGGGACAGAAAAAAGTTAGTCATGTCCTTCTGTTACTGTTACTTGTCATTTAGCCTTTGAAGAAGATCCTGCTAGGATCAAAAGTCAGGCCAACCTACTTCTACACATTCTACTACACAGGCTCTCTAGTGGAATAGCAGTTTGCTAACAGTTTTATTTTATTTTGTATTTATAAAACTGAAAGATAACATGATATTGAGAAACCTACTGAATCTGCAACTAGAACTTAACTTTCAAATCTGTTCCAGTGTTACCTTATCCACTGTTGCCCATTTTCATCTCCTTTTATCCCATACCTTACCATGTAAGATACAATGAAACAAGAAAAATATATAATTTTTCATACAGGTTATCTGATGCTACTGTGGTGATGCATTTCTAGAATCAATGTATCTGCACTGTTCAGACCAAGTGGTGTACTTACGTGTTTGACAGACGTTGCCTGAGAATCCTCCGACACACGTACATTGGAAGGTATTACCAAAAACAGTGCAGACACCATTATTTAGACAAGGTGATCCAATACAGGGATTAGCTATAGTGACAAAGAGATGGGGAAATATAGAAACCATTAATGCTAGAAAAAATCATTAAGATATAAAGATACAAAAATATATAAAGATCTTAAAGAAAGTTAGAGGTTCAAGATTGTCCATTGTAGGCTTAAACTAGCACAGAATGGCCGACAAACATCATCAGAAATGCACATTCAAACTGCAGTCAGATAACAGTGTAGGATAGTTCACAGTTGCCAGGTTATTATTTCCATATTGTGCCTATCCATTAAGTAAATATTATAGCCTTAACTATGAGGCTCCTGTGGCAGAGGTTCAGAAGTATGTCCTTCCAAAAGAAATATTAAGAAATAACTTATTCCTAGTTTAGAGAGCATCTATATGTATTTTAATTTGCAGTTGGTTTTGTTAAATGTGTCACATTCTAGTATAAATGTTATTAAAAAGTTTAATGAAAACATCATCTGAGGTTTTACTGCATCAAAATCTGAAATCCTGAAGGATCACATTTCTGACTAAATTTTGAAAGTTTTGAAAATGGAACTTAGACATCACATTATATTTGTGGAACAAAATATTTTCTGTAGTCGTTTAAGATGATAAACAAAATGATAGGTGATATTGCATTGGATTTAAATGATAATGAATGATTGAATATTGCTGCTGATGAGTTGCCACAAACAGTTGCAAAGAAAGTCTTAATTTGATTAAAAATAGCCTTTGCACCTATCCTGTGCAACTGCCATATAGCTTAATCTGAGTGGGCCATATATATAGACACAACATACTCAAAGAAAAACACAGCTTTGAGGAATTAAACTATGCCCAGACCATCCTCAACATTTATTTATGGTCCTCATTCATGACAGGATATTATACAGTGTTGACAAGGTAATTTAAAATTTTATGCTATAACATAGACTTTTAGTTACCCTTTTTATATCTGTATGAACATGCAAATAATTGTACTTGTATATTCAGAGAAAATTCAAAAGACAAGAACCAAAATCTACCCCCCACCAAAATAAGAAGGAAACATGAGTTGTATTAGTGCTCATGGGTCTGCAAGATCAACACTGCTAATAGACCATGTCTACATGATTAAGGGAAGGGGGTAGGGAATAAACTGGAGAAGAACAAAAACAGAAAGGTGTCGAGAAAAAATGGTGGAAGAGAGCTAAGAGAAGAGGAGTGCTTGGGGGGGGCAAGGGGAGAAAGAAAGGGGGACAGAAGAAAGTTAGTCATGTCCTTCTGTTACTGTTACTTGTCATTTAGCCTTTGAAGAAGATCCTGCTAGGATCGAACGTCAGGCCAACCTACTTCTACAAATTCTACTACACAGGCTCTCTAGTGGAATAGCAGTTTGCTAACAGTTTTATTTTATTTTGTATTTATAAAACTGAAAGATAACATGATATTGGGAAACCTACTGAATCTGCAACTAGAACTTAACTTTCAAATCTGTTCCAGTGTTACCTTATCCACTGTTGCCCATTTTCATCTCCTTTTATCCCATACCTTACCATGTAAGATACAATGAAACAAGAAAAATATATAATTTTTCATACAGGTTATCTGATGCTACTGTGGTGATGCATTTCTAGAATCAATGTATCTGTACTGTTAAGACCAAGTGGTGTACTTACGTGTTTGACAGACGTTGCCTGAGAATCCTCCGACACACGTACATTGGAAGGTATTAACAAAAACAGTGCAGGTACCACCATTTAGACAAGGTGATCCACTACAGGGATTAGCTATAGTGAAAAAGAGATGGGGAAATATAGAAACCATTAATGCTAGAAAAAAATCATTAAGATATAAAGATACAAAAATATATAAAGATCTTAAAGAAAGTTAGAGGTTCAAGATTGTCCACTGTAGGCTTAAACTAGCACAGAATGGCCGACAAACATCATCAGAAATGCACATTCAAACTGCAGTCAGATAACAGTGTAGGATAGTACACAGTTGCCAGGTTATTATTTCCATATTGTGCCTATCCATTAAGTAAATATTATAGCCTTAACTATGAGGCTCCTGTGGCAGAGGTTCAGAAGTGTGTCCTTCCAAAAGAAATATTAAGAAATAACTTATTCCTAGTTTAGAGAGCATCTATATGTATTTTAATTTGCAGTTGGTTTTGTTAAATGTGTCACATTCTAGTATAAATGTTATTAAAAAGTTTAATGAAAACATCATCTGAGGTTTTACTGCATCAAAAACTGAAATCCTGAAGGATCACATTTCTGACTAAATTTTCAAAGTTTTGAAAATGGAACTTAGACATCACATTATATTTGTGGAACAAAATATTTTCTGTAGTCTATTAAGATGATAAACAAAATGATAGTTGATATTGCATTGGATTTAAATGATAATGAATGATTGAATATTGCTGCTGATGAGTTGCCACAAACAGTTGCAAAGAAAGTCTTAATTTGATTAAAAATATCCTTTGTACCTATATCCTGTGCAACTGCCATATAGCTTAATCTGAGTGGGTCATGTATAGTTACAACATACTCAAAGCAAAACACAGCTTTGAGGAATTAAACTACGCCCAGACCATCCTCAACATTTATTTATGGTCCTCATTCATGACAGGATCATGTGTTGACATGGTAATTTAAAATTTTATGCCATAACATAGACTTTTAGTTACCCTTTTTATATCTGTATGAACATGCAAATAATTGTACAAGTTTGTATATTCAGAGAAAAATCAAAAGGCAAAACCAAAATCTACCCCCACCAAAATAAGAAGGAAACATGAGTTGTATTAGTGCTCATGGGTCTGCAAGATCAACACTGCTAATAGACCATGTCTACATGATTAAGGGAAGGGGGTAGGGAATAAACTGGAGAAGAACAAAAACAGAAAGGTGTCGAGAAAAAATGGTGGAAGAGAGCTAAGAGAAGAGGAGTGATGGTGGGGGGGGGGGGCAAGGGGAGAAAGAAAGGGGAGAAAGAAGAAAGTTAGTCATGTCCTTCTGTTCCTGTTACTTGTCATTTAGCCTCTCAGGCCAACTTACTTTTACACATTCTACTACACAGGCTCTCTAGTGGATAAGCAGTTTGCTAACAGTTTAATTTTATTTTGTATTTATAAAACTGAAAGATAACATGATATTAGGAAACCTACTGAATCTGCAACTAGACTTTACTTTCAAATCTGTTCCAGTGTTACCTTATCCACTGTTGCCCATTTTAAGACACCATTATTTAGACAAGGTAATCTACTACAGGGATTAATAGCTAGTGACAAAGAGATGGTGAAATATAAAAACCATTAATGCCAAAAAAATTGTTAAGATATAGAGATACAAAAATATATATAAAGATCTTAAAGAAAGTTAGAGTTTCAAGATTGTCCACTGTAGGCTTAAACTAGCACACAATGGCCGACAAACATCATCAGAAATGCACATTCAAACTGCAGTCAGATAACAGTGTAGGATAGTACACAGTTGCCAGGTTATTATTTCTATATTGTGCCTATCCATTAAGTAAATAATATAGCTCTAACTATGAGGCTCCTTTGGCAGAGGTTTAGAAGTATGTCCTTCCAAAAGAAATATTAAGAAACAACATATTTCTAGTTTAGAGAGCATGTGGTTACAATATAACTTCAATCAAGGTGCATACAGATGGACACAAGATGAAAATATGAAGTGCATAAGGTACACTAGGGTGTTCATACTACGGTCTAAACAAGACTAACATGATTTGTGCATAGTTGCTCTGATAATTAAGACAAATGTCCAGCAAGTGAGAAAATGTACAATTACTTGTTCAAAATGACAACAAAAATATCTACTCAGTAAATTTGTTGACCTAAACTCACTTGCAATTATTACTATTAAAGAAATTATTTACAGGAGTGAGAATCAATTACATTTTTCCTGCTCAAGAAACCTACTGATTATATTAAACTCACGCGATATATGGCTTAAGAAGGCGTCGATATTTTGCTGGTGAAATGGGAAGAATTAAGCTTAAGAGCAATCACAAGGTTTTGGGAATAGCTGTGATAGACTTTCACTTCTTTTTGTGTAAAATCTAAATGATCATGGTGTGTCAATTTGCAAGTGCCGCATAAGTCCTAACCATCCACTATCACGTGATGGTTAGAACACTTAATAGTACTTCAATTTCCTCCCTGTGGTCAGATATGGCCAGCAACATACACAGTTTTCCTCAAAAAACAATTCCTTTCTGAATAAATTACAGTGAAACTTTTTTGGGCAGAATATATGTGAATTACTGCATGTGTATGATTTGTGCCATTAGTGTGGACAATGAAACAATCAATTGCGCAATTCTGTTAGACAAAAAAGTTGTTGTTAGTGACATGGTAAAGTTGGCATATATGCCATATGAAAATTTTTAAAGAATACTCCAGGTCAAAAGTTTTTTTGATTTGTTAAAGAGGAGCATAACCTTAGCATTCTGGTAAAATTTGCATTCAATTCATATGAACCGTTTTGGAGATATTGACAAAAGTGAACTTGAAGCAAACAAGTGTGACGTCATTGCTGCACACTGATAAATAATGTTTTATTTTCCTTTAAAATTTACGTCTAATTTTATACTCCACAATTGGATGCATCCTTAATGTGAATTTACCATAAGTATTGGTATTTTACAAACTTCTCATGCCCTTTAGACAAACTAGTTTCCCTATCCAATCTAAGGTCAATTCAATAGACTGAAAAATAGAGAAAAATCAAAAGATTATTTGTCAGTGTGCAACTATGACATCACACCTGTTTGCTTCAGGGTCACTTTTGGTAGAATATTAGATAAATTCAACTGTTAATATCTCAAAAATGCTACGTAGGAATTGAAAGCAAACTTCACTAGAATGTTTAGATTATGTAACCTGGACTATTCTTTTCATAACTTATTGTATCTAGAGGTCTACATTTCCATCTACGTAGTGTAGAGTGTCCAATCTACCAGTTTAGCTGTCTATGCTACGAGAACTAAATTTGTTGACAAAACTTACGTGGAACAGTACATGTGGGACCAGTGAATCCACCAACACATGTGCATCGGAAGGTGTTACCATTCACTGAGCAGAAAGCATTATTCTGACATGGACTGATGGGGTTACATGGGTTGAAGGCAGCTTGAAAAAAGAGAAAACCACATTAACTAAATAACATTGTTTACATCTTGTAATGAACATTGTTCATAACTTGCAATCAATAATGTTATATCGGGTGCTGAGTTAAAAGGATCTTCGGGTAGCTGAACTTGATTAGTTGCAATTGATATTTGAAACAGATACTTTCTATCATAAAACTGCTGCTCTTGAGACACTTCTCCACTTACTAATTATTAATTAATTAATTTGCAAACAAAACTGAACAGGATTGAATTTTTGGGATAGTTCAGTGGATTGTTTGATATGGATATCCGTATAAATTCTTGTCAAGGAACTTCACCAAATGCAATGTAAAATGGTTCGTGTTTAATGAAAAATCGTAAATAATAGCTTTGATAATGCTATGTGTTAAAGTGGTCCCTCCATTTAGTACAACAAGAAACACAAATAAAGATATCATTCAAGTAGTGGAAAGTTCTAAATGATTTTGGTATACTTTAGGCAAACTATAAGAAAAGGATGATGATATTTTCCTTTGGTGATTTGTTGTTTTTTACAGCCTGTGGATGTAGAAAACCAACAGAACATTGATATTTCAATTATCCAAATTCAATCAACAGACAGACCATTCTAACAATAAGCAATAGGAGTTTTGTTTCTGTTAAATACTAGTAAAAAAAAAACCCTCTTGAGTATCACAACGAAGATATTGGTGCGCAGCGCAGCAGTGCTAGTAACAATGCTTGGGCAATCTAGTTTTAAACACCTCAGAATTATGGCTCTCCTTAACGCCCAAGGATTGCGTATTCCAGTCTTTAATAGTCCTAGGATAGAAACTATACTGAAAAGAATGATTCTGTGGTCAAGCAGACTTGCCTTTTGGTGGAGTGTACTTGTCAACAAGACATATTTATGTCGCAGGTTTTGATTTCATAATTTTTATTCCTGTCTGTAGCATTAAGATATGTTTTAACATATTGTTCTGTATCACTACAATAGGTGAACACCAAACAGACAGTTGATATCAACCACCCATATGTAAAGAAACAGAAAACAAAAGCATACATAGGACTCTAAGAGGCTTGAACAATAACATTACACTGATTCTTTGAGGCTACACATTGAGTTAGTGTCAGGCAATAAAAATGTGATCTTGCCTAAAAAACACTAATGTTACAGGTATCTGGATAGGAAAACTACTGAATATACAACTGAACTTTACTTCCAAATCTATTCAGGGTAAGTGCCTTTGTCCACTGTTGCCCATTGTCATCTCCTTATATCCCATACCTTACCATGTAAGACACACTGAACCAAGACAAATGTAATTACCTACAGGTTATCTGATGCTACTGTGGCGATGCATTTCTAGAATCAATGTATCTGTACTGTTAAGACCAAGTGGTGTACTTACGTGTTTGACAGTTCGTGCCTGAGAATCCTGCGACACACGAACATTGGAAGGTATTAACAAAAGCAGTGCAGGTACCACCATTTTGACAAGGTGATCCACTACAGGGATTATTAACTAGTGACAAAAAGATTGGGAAATATAGAAACCATTAATGCCAGAAAAAATCATTAATATATAAAGATACAAAGAAATATATATGTGAAAGATCTTGAAGAAAGTTAGAGGTTCAAGATTGTCCACTGTGAGTTTAAACAGAATGGCAGACAAACATGATCAGAAATACATATTCAAACTGCAGTCAGAAAACAGTATAGGATAGTACACAGTTGCCAGGTTATTATATCTATATCATGCCTATCCATTAAGTAAATATTATAGCTCTAATTGTTAGGCTCCTGTGGCAGAGGCTCCTGTGCCACCCACAGCTGTCATGACTATTCCATCTGCAGGGTACAGAGTTGCTCTCAACTAGGAAAGAGAATTCTTGAACCATATTCACATCAAGAAATAAATACTATTCATATTGTTACAACTGGTATCAGAATCAACTATGTGCAAATGATACTGGTCCTTCACATCTGAAAAGCTCCTGAAACATGTATTGCACATAAAATATCCTACCTGATATATCAGAGTTGCAAAAAGAATTTGTTATCTTATACACAGGTTAATGAAACATGAATAGCACATAAACAATCCTACCTACCTGTAGATATATATACCAGAGTAGCACAAGTTGAAGGCATAACTAATTTCATATCCATACACAGGTTAATGAAACATGTATAGCACATAAAAGATCCTACCTAGATATTATTTATGAATATTTATATTTGTTTCTAAACACTGGCTGGATTAATAACTTATCAAGACCAGATGACAGATCTAGCTAAGCTGCGTAACAAATTACCAAACTCAATAATGTTAATTAGTTTTTTAATTTGTTAGTTTTGTTAATTAGCATTTCTTCCAAACTTAATCAATGTTACATTGAAAAGAGGAGATGACTTGAGAATTACAAAGAGAATAGAACATTAAATTTGATTTGAAATCAATTGGTAGTCATATTGGTGGTAAAGGTTTCCATTAATAATTGCTTTGACCTACATTCAAATGAAACCTCTTATACTTTCCCATAACTATATGTCCGTTATCAATTATGGACTGATTCTTGTCTCAGCATGTATTATTCCTTATGTAGTATGAAGATTCATTAACATCCTTACTGAGGACCCTGTACTTGAGAGTAAACTTCCTCAAGTTACTCCTAATGGCACTCTGTCAATGTATAAACATGTTAACCATATTTTAGTACATCAGTTCAGACTGTAATAATTGAATATATCAAGGTTGTAGTATTTTTTAGCAAAGTTTACGTATATACATGTAGACTTACCTGGCACCTCACAGAAGGTTCCAGTAAATGTGGGGATACATACACATATGAAGATAACTCCATTCGTAATGCACGTGCCGCCATTTTGACATACAACATTTGTGCATAGATCGACTGGAGATGAAGTGAAGTACAAAAACAAAATTATTTCATGATGGAATGTCCTGAATACAGCAAGTTTAGGTTTAAAAAGTGCAAAGGTAACACAATAGCTGAAAGGAAAAGAAATGGAATGGCTAAAAATATTTAACTTGAAATGAAAATATGAAATGCACACTGTAAGTCTATTAATCAAAGTTGGTGACACAGACATATTTTGTCTTGGTCAAGTTGTGTGTAATACCTTTTTCTCGCCTGCAAACTGTACATGCCTCAGAGTCTATTTCTGCCTACCACGAATGTGCTTGCCCACTGCATTTTACATGCCCGAGGATCTGTCCGATAAAAATGTCTTGGACATTTCTCCAAGGAGGTGCGTGAACTTATGCAAACCACAAAACCTTTATTCATATTATCAATACAAAATTGCGTGTCACGCCAGATCATTTTTCTTCCACAGAAATTAGCGACCGTCTAGCAATGTACAAACCAATCTAAGGCCAAGAGATTGTTCCCTGCAGGAGGGAGGGCATGAATAAAAATTTGGGGTATGTGGCCTAATTGGCAACCTGATTGGCTTCTTCCCTTTTCTGAAGCAAATATGCCAAAATCAAAGTAAACTTAAGATAGCTTGGGAGAAATGTGAAAATGATCTAACCATCCATTATCACATTCCATATCCTCCCTGTGGTCAGGTATGGCCTGCAACATACACAGTTTTCACTTGGTGCTACGTTACCTGTATCTAATAGCAAAAGTGTTTTTGTGACAAGCTGTTTGTGTTAACCATTGAAGCATTCAATAGGGTGAGTCTGACATTCAGTACTCAGTACTATCAGTAACCTTTTTCAAACTCAAGCATCAAAGGTTGATTAAAACAGCATTACTTCCTGACAGTTGTATTTACAAACATATTTCATTATTATCTATTTCTGAAAGTAAAGAAGTCATGAAATCCACAAACAGCTTCAACATACTCATATTCATTCAATTTGAGCTGATGTTCTCTCAAAGGTTGACATATTTTGTATTAGTATCATCCACAACCAACATTATTGTGGCTGTGATGACTATCTGTTTCTTAAATTATGAACTAAAGCTTTCATCATTCAGTGACAATACAAATATTAGTAACATTTATTATTATGTTAACAGATAATGTGTTTAGAATTAGGGCTAGTACTTATTTGGTCCCCATCTTAGTTCAATTTTTCAAAGAATAGTCCAGGTCAAAAGTTCTTTTTGATTTGTTAAAGAGGAGCATAACCTATTGCATTCTGGTGAAATTTGCAATCAATTCCTATGAACCGTTTTTGAGATATTGACAGTTGAAGTTGTCATCTTTCATACTAAAAAAAGGGGTACATAGGTATTGAATACAAATTTCACTGGGATGCTTAGATTATGTTACCTGGACTATTCTTTTCATAACCTATTTTATCAAGAGGTCTACATTTCCATCTATGTTGTGTAGAGTGTCCATCTACCAGTTTAGCTGTCTCTGCTACGAGAACTAAATTTCTTGACAAAACTTACGTGGAACAATACATGTGGCACCAGTGAATCCACCCGCACATGTGCATTGGAAGCTATCACCACTCACAGAGCAGACAGCATTATTCTGACATGGACTTGAGTTACATGGGTTGAAGTTAGCTTGAAAAGAGAGTAAAACCACATAAACTAAATAACATTGTTTACATCTTGTAATGAACATTGTTCATAACTTGCAATCAATGATGTATTGAGTTAAAAGTATCTTCGGGTAGCTGAACTTGATTAGTTGGCAAATCTGCTGAACTTTTCCTGAATATTAAGGCCCAAAAAGAAAAACATCCTCACAGCATTTTTTATCTGCAAGATATGAAGTTTCTTCAAATTTTGTGATATTTTGTAAATGCAGATCTGGCAACAGCAAAAAGATTGATGTCATCAGGATACTTCAGTTGAAAATGCCTTCTTTTTTCTGTATAGTTTGTCAATCATTTATCACAGAGGGAGAGAATATTTCTACAAAGGATTCATCTAGTTGAAATTTGAGGTATAGAGAATATGACAGCTAAGCAAATATTCTAAATATACCAGGTTTCAATAGATAAATCAGCAAGAAGACTGTAATAGCTTAAGTTAAGCTTCTAAGGAGCATTTGCTCAGATGATATCAGAGATCACTTACTGTGAACTTGAATAATCATTCACAGTAGAAGAGGTCCTATTCCAGTTAAAGTTTTGCTTTAAATTAATCTTAGATATGCAGGATAAAATATTCAGCTAAAAATGGAAGGATATATTTATAGATAATAGGTCAGATTACATTGATCTCTGATAAAATGCATATAACATTTCAAAAGCTAAGAAAAGAAATATATCTTTAGTGGAACTTCTTTCCAAAATAATAATTACCTTCATTCACTGTGACAACAAATGAACAGGTGACAGATTGTCCATTTGCATCAGCATAGACATAACGAACATTTCTTGAACCAACAGGATAGTTTCCAGGGGCTCCATTTGAGCTAATAAGATTTACATGGCCGCTGTTATCATTTACGATCAAATCTGGCCAGGTGACAAATGCAAAGTCATCTCCAGCATTGGCTGTGACAGTTACACCTTGTGTTGGGCAGTTGGAAATGACAGGCGCCTGGTTGTCCGCTGGAAAACCAAGTAATTACATCAACTAATGCATAAAATGTAGAATTGTTGTACAAAACCAGTAACTGCCCCTATCACAAGGAATATAAGTAAAATGAAATATGAGAACTAACTGTCAAATTATATAACAAATGGTAAAGAGAAAAGAAGATTGGAACCAGTGATCTCAGGGTTATATGCCCTACACTCTACCAACTGAGCTATCCAGCCCATAGTTATTAGCAATCCTTATATAGTCATATCTTTTGCCAGGGGGATGGGAGGGGGGGCATTCAGATGCCACAATACCATACAAATCATTTGCTCTGGTTTCATTTAAATACAGGCCAGAAAGTGGTTGGAAAGGGATTCAGAAAAGACTGGCTAACAAAATTCTTACTTCTTTTCCATAGTTCTAAGGATATAAGATTTGTTGTGTAACAGGTTTAAGGATGTATCTTACATTAAGTTGAAGCTCATTGGTTTAATGAGAATACTGGGCTGCTTACCCTATAGTGGCGTAACCAGTGAGGGGGAAGGGGGTGGGAGAGCCCCCAGTCAAATGTCTTGCCCCTCCACTTGCCCCCCAAATGAAATTGGTGAGCAAAACAGAAATATTGGACGAAATTTACAAAATGCACTTAAATGCTCAGTTAAACCAGTGTGCGGTTCACGCTAACCTGTAACTGACGGGAATTCTCAAATTAATCTATACCAGCCAATTGCGTCTCATGAAAAGTAGATAACCTACTACCCTTGCTTGTTATATCAAGTGTATGTGTATGACTTTATACTTTCGTTAGTTATATCCACCGTCCGAAGTTCATCCGATTTTGTTCTTAGAAGCTGCAGCATGATACATTATGTAATTTCGACATCACATATGTGAACTCACACAGACTGATTATTCGTTAGAATAGGCCTATAAACTAAAATATTGTTTCCAAGGACTATACAGGTTAAAGCTTATTAAAGTAATAAAACCGAGGAACTATGGTTGTAGTGGGTGAATGAATGGAGCTTAACTCGATGAAACTGAATTTCATATACAAATTTATTTAAATTCATAACTATAGTTAATCACAGACTATGAGATAGCTTAAACTGTACTGTTCAAAGAATAGTCCAGACCAAAATGTGAACTTCATACAAAACAATTGAAAGGATGAAAAACTGCACCCAATCGTCAATATCCCATTGCTATACAATTTTTGATTTTTTAGTTTATCCAAATTCTATATTCGATTCGGCAAATAACCAATTTTACTTAAACAGTTTATCATCCAATAATTATTATATAGAAATACATGGACTTTTGTAGACAAAGTGTAAACAATACATTTATATACTGCAAGCAGTATGAAAACAGAGAATATAGGGTTATCAGCTAAGAGTATAGTGACGTTTCCCAATCGCGTAGCCAGGGGAGCGATGGGGGTGGTCGCCCACTTAAACAAAAAAAGAGAGATAAAAGAGAGAGGGAGAACAAGAGGGAGAGGTGGAGAGAGAGAGAGAAATAAAGGAAGAGAGAAAAAGAAGGATGATGAACAGAGATAATTTGGAGAACAACGTAGAGAGACCTCACACAAAATTTCTAAAGTGTGAAAATTGGAATATTTCATTCCCATTTATGACTTAAACTAGATTTCATAGGCATAGCAGTATATTTAAGCATTTTGTCCGTCACACTTTTGAAAGGCTATCTACGACGGCAGCATACACAGAACACCTATCCAAAAGCAATGCAAACTACCAAATTTATCAAATAAGTATACCTGAGTAACATCTTTTGTATTTGTGTGTTTTATGATGTTGCACTTGGCAGATATGGTTCAGAAATTCAATTAAGAGCTAATTACTCACCACCTGTTACTTCACAAGTGGTTCCACCAAATCCTTGAACACATGAGCAGGCAAAGAATTTACTGAATGCAGTACACTGTCCTCCATTTCTGCAAGGTGAGCTTGAACAACGATTAACATCTGGAAAAAAGTAAACGTTTGCTTTAATGAACCATGTCAATAACATGTTTAGGCTTGTAACACATTACCTATGTGTAGAAGAGTTTAACATACTCATTACATTCTACCAATGTTATTACTTTATGAGTATTATTCTTCTTCACTTTGCTTTTCATCTTATAATATATTGCGGTAATACAATTGAGCAATATGTTCCCCATTATCTTCACATATCTCCAAGGAGCATGAATATATGTCATTTCTGTGTTAATGTCTTTAAATTAATACATTTCTGTTGTATTATTATATATTTTATATTATTATATATTTTATATTATTATTTTATTATCATTTCTGTTATCTGATATTACCTCCAGAGCTCAAACTTGAGGTTAGATGGCTAAATGCCAACGCATTTCACTGTTTGTCAGAAGAAAAAACAGGCCCAGGCATTAGTCTATCAGTGCAAAATGTATGTTGCTTTTGTATTACTTCAAGTGGGGAGTTTTAATTTAACCTGTATATTATTATGAAATTCTAGGCCTCATCTTTTACATAACCATTTCCTTTCATATATATTTTTACAATATCATTAATTAATATTTACATAACATTACCTTATAAATATCTCATTACAGTATCTTATGATTATTATTCTTATTATAAGCATGTCACAATATGTAAGAAACAGTTTTGGCTAATGTGTACATCTGGCATATTTTAATCATTGCTGATTCATTTCTAAATTAGTTTTTTTTTTGGGGGGGGGGATTCAGATTGAAAGATAAAATTCTGATAAATTTAAACTGAGGTTTAACATGTGCACAACTGTTTTTGTTGGGTGTTCCTTCCCTGCACGTACCTTGTATCTGACACCGTTCACCAAGGAAGCCAGCTGGGCACTCACAGAAAACTCCAAGATCATTGGTGGCACTGCAATAAGTATTACGACAAGTTCCACCATTCAGGCAAACGACTCCAGTAGAAGTACAAATATCAAATTGTGGGAGGGCAGCTGGCCAAAAAAGAAAGAAAAAGAAACTATGACCATATAAGAAAAGACACAACACACAGAGATAATAATCAGGAACAGATGCTAATATGGAAGTTAGATCAACAATTTTAAGGAGATACATAGATGCCATGGTCATGTGTTTTATAAGATAGCAGTGTGTTGTATATGTGTTTATTCATCCAGTAGTATGCAGCGCGCATTTTAAACTTTCTTTGCTAGCTGCAAACAAGCAAAAAAAAAAGGTTGTTTTGTAACGTTATGTAAAGGATACTATCCAAATTTAATACAAGAATGATTCAAATTTTGAGAAAGTAATAAACTATATGAAGCTGCTGGAGGGGATTTCCCCTTGAAGAGGCATTTATAATCTGGTCTGATATGACAGGTCATCAAAATTGGGACATGCTTATGTTGGAGAAAAAAGTAAGGAAGAGCAAGCCAACAGTTGGAAAATAGAAGGAAAATGATGACAAACTTTAGTGCTAAAACAGACTTCTAACATTTTAGTCATTCTCATTGTGTGTTTTTGAAATCCAAATGGTTAGACTTTTTGGTGTTGTCCAGTTGGTACCTGACATGTCACAAAAACAAAATATCCTATCCATATTATTAGCCTTCTCATCACACAATGGATCAAAATTTTGCAAAAGTTTGTTACATTTTAAAATCAAGTTTTACAAAACCTAGTCACTAGACAGCCAGTTCTTATAACTTTTTAAAGCAGAATTCTTGGAGATTCAGTCCCACAACATTACTTATGGAATGTGCGGTAGTTTTAAGTTCACATTGTTATTTATAACTTTAGCATCACCCCTTTGCCTTATTAAAGTTTAATGATTAATTATTCCTGACTTACTGTGTTCAAGTTCATTTACCTCTCACCCATGCCAGAAACTACTGTCCTCTTTGTCAGATCCTAATGAAAATCCACCCCATAACCATATGAAACATGGATATGTTGTCTAATCCCATTCAAAAGACTTCTGTTAAAATGTTCATGAGTTTCTTTCTGCTTCTACAGGGATGAACAATTTAGTGAAATTTTGGTCATTTTCTTTCCTTCATAAATGTATCAAGATTACTATCACGGGCAAACAGTATATTGAAAATGAAAGCAGGTGCTCCTTTAAGACTGCATCAGATGACAAAGCCTCAGGATCTTCACTCCCATCCTCTTTCAAAGATTTGAAGAGAAAATAATCATTGTCTTACCCACAGGGAGTTGGCAATTTTGTCCAACAAAACCTGGTGGACAGGCACAGGTGTATTGTGGAACAAACACAATATTATTGGTATTACTATTGTAGCTGTTGTAACATGTTCCACCATTAGAACATGGGTTGTTTCTGCAGGAGTCACTGTTAAAATTGACATTGCCTGTAAATACAGAAGTAAATAAAATCAGCATGTGAAATAAATATTCACATGTCATCATCACATTCCTTAGAAACCTCTACAATTACATCACACAAGGACAAAGAAATTGTGGGGTATACATGCTTCCTTACGGCAGGCTTAACCTTTTGCAGGTTCATATAAGCTGTCAACATATTTGCACTGATAATGTCTCACTGGAATCTTTGAAATTACACACAAACAAACAAATTCTGACACATTTTGCACAAATAAATAATTGAAGACTGGATGAGTTTCTTAATTGGTAGAATTATATTAAACTTGAAAAAAAAAAATATTGTGTCTTTCACACCAAGACAAACATTTGCCTAATGTGGTTTCTCAGACAATTAAGGTCTTTACATAACTGAATTTGTTGTTCTCTATAAATTCTGTCCTTTATATTTTGGAGCTGTACTGAAATATACCATGGATCTTTGCATATTCCATTTTTTCCCTTAAGGATGATACATTTTTATTAACTCCAGAATTGCTGATGATGTAGCTTGTTATATTGTTGTGTCTATGGAATCATAAAGTTACATCACATATACATATACATGTTCACGTGTCTCTTCACTTTATATCCCAATTAGCTTTTGAGACGCAGTTATACCTACTGATGTTGACAACGGACAACAGTGTCTTCCAAAAAGTTAAATGATAAAACAAAAGTCAGAAACAAATTTCGAATTGTTATTGAAAATTCAAAAGGAAATCATTGTCTTCAGCCAAGGCATACTAGGAATCTACTGCAGGATTATTGGAAAGATAATTACCAATCCATTAATTTGTGAGGAAACTTACTTGTTATCTCTCCACAGAGTATACCAGTATATCCATTCCTGCAAATGCACTTGTAGTTATTGTTTCCAAGGGAGACACAGCAACCATCATTCATGCATGGGAAGGTATTACAAGGGTTACTAACAACTGCAACATCTGAAAATGATGAATACATAATGTGATACTTCATAGAGTGATACCTCGTCAATCTGAGTGGCTACATATTTAGAAGCTCAGATTATCCTTTATTGGTCATACTCTACCAAGAGGGTCTTCTATTAATTATACTGTCCTTGCCCAGAGTATCTCTAATTGGTCAAACTCACCTTGCCCAGAGTATACTCTATAGCTAGAACTCCTCCCACCCAGAATATATCTAATTGGATATACTCCTCTTTCCCAGAGTATCGTTAATTGGTCATAGTATAATCTATTGCTAGAACTCCTCACACCCAGAATATATCTAATTGGATATACTCCTCTTTCCCAAAGTATCTCTAATTTGTCATACTGACCCTGTTTAGAGTATACTCTATTGCTTGAACTAACTTTACCAGAATATATCTAATTGGATATGCTTCTCTTCCCCAAATTATATCTAATAAGTCAAACTCACCCTGCCCATAATATACTCTATTGCTAGTACTCCCTCACCCAGAATATATCTCATTTGATATACTCCTCTTTCCCAAAGTATCTCTAATTGGTCAAAATCACCCTGCCGATGGTATACTCTATCGCTTGAACTCCCTTACCCAGAATATATTTAATTGGATTTGCTCCTCTTTCCCAGGGTATCTCCACCTGTTCTTACTCACCCTGTCCAGAGTATCTCTAATTGGTCATACTCCCCCTACCAAAAGTATACTTTCTTGCGTGCACTCCCCCACCCAGAGTAATGTAATAGGACATACTCCCCCTGCACAGTATATCCTCTATTAGATGCTTTTTTCTCCATTGATCACATTCTCTCTGCCCTTGGTCTAATTATCTTGTAGAATCATACTTTCACTATCCAGAGTATCCTTTACTGTTCATACTACTCTCTATTTAACGTGTTGATTTCTATATTAGTCATAAGCTCTGTGTGCAGTAGTAACTTCTATTGGCCATACTCTCCATGTTGTACTATTGATGTTGAGAGCATCCTGTATAATCAGAATTCTCCCTGTTTGGAGTCACTCCCAACAGGGAGAATTATGATTTGTGCAGGATGCTCTCAACATGGAGAGTATGGCCAATAGAAGTTACTACTGTAAGACCAGGGAAAATTATTATCAATAGGGGATTCTCCCAACTGGGAGAATTATTATCAATACAGGACACTCCCAACAGGGAGAATTATGATAGGTACATGATGCATGATCATTATTCTCCCTGCTCTTAGTAACTTATATTGGCCATACTCTCCATGTTGAGAGCATCCTGCAGTGATCATAATTCTCCCTGTTGGGAGTATCCTCTATTGGCCATACTCCCTGTGATCTGTTGGTCAAACACCCTCTGTCTATATAGTACACATTACTGGTTTTACTCTTTCTCAGGGGGAGTTAATTCAATATGTCACAAAACGTTAAGAAATAACACTAGTACACCAAACTAATTCAGTTTAAAAAGGTTTTCAAAGAATAACCACGGAATGTTGCACAATGTTGAAATGTTGCACAATAACCATAAAGAATCATCATATCCTGCTGTTTTCAAAGATGGTGACCAAGAAACCAGTGATGAAAATATCATTGTGAATAACTTCAACGATTTCTATGTAAATCTTGGACCATCGCTTGCTAGTAAAATAAATAACAAAGGTAAATCACATAAAACCATTCATGATAACAATAGTCATTCAATATTCACATTCCCAGTCACAGAAGAAGAACTAATTAAAATCGCAATTTCCAACTTGAAACCCAATAAAGCAGCAGGATATGATGATTTCAAACTTAGTACCATAAAAAATGTTATTCCTTTTATTGCTAAACCTTTGACCCATATATGTAATTTATCATTTAACACTGGCATATTCCCAGATAAACTTAAAATGGCAAAGGTTATACCAATCTATAAGAAAAGGGATTCAAATGTATATGAGAAATATTGACCGATTTCATTGCTTTCCTGTTTTTCTAAAATCATAGAACGACTTATAATCAATCGCATATTTGATTTTCTTAACCAATATAACATTCTTTGTAAAAAACAGTACGGCTTTCGACCCGAATTTTCTACTGAACTGGCTTTGGCAGATGCAGTTAACAGTTTACATACTAGTCTTAATAATGGCAACAAATGCATAGGTGTATTCCTTGACCATTTGAAGGCGTTTGACACGATCAATCATACTATCCTTATCAATTAATAATATTACTAAGTTTTTAGGTGTAAATATTGATTGTAAACTTAGCTGGCGCAACCATATTCAACTATATGCAGTATAATTGCACGGAATGTTGGCATATTATCTAGGTTGAAATATTATCCATCAGAAAACATACTCAGAACACTATACCAGACCTTGATCGTCCTGCATCTCCCTTATTGTTCCATTATTTGGTCTGGTACATACAACACCAACCTTAACAATCTTATAATACTCCAAAAGGCAGCCACTCCTCACATAACACACTCAGCCCCACACGAGCACACCAGTCCCCTATTTAAGAACTTGACTTACTTAAATTGCACAATCTCATTAAAGCTAAGCTTGCATTATTTGCCTACAAGACCTGGAATGGATTACTACCAGCCGCCTTTGACTATTTGTTAACCAGTAACAGAGATGTACATAATCATAACACGAGGCATGCCAATCATGCCCACTTTAATCTCTACAAATACCACCATTGGAACTTTAAGCCTACAAAACCGCGCAACAAAAACATGGAATCTTCTAACTAACGATTTAAAGAGTTAAAAGTCAGTCACATCCTTTAAGAAGTGGTTACATAAGGAAATAATAGCTAGTTACTGACTACTACCAAATTATACCTGTATGTAATTACAATATATATATTGAACATTAAATTTATATTAATATTTATGTATATGTGATTATATATATTATTTGTTTTCTTTTCTTTCTTCAGGGAGTCTTCCACATTGTTAAGCTTTTAAGCTTTATGGAAGACTTCCCTCCACTTTGTACTTTTGTGGCAAAACAAATAAATTAATAAAATTCATCGAAATATGGGAAGTATTGCCGGAATGTATTTACATAACAGCATACTGGGTGCAATCTGATAACGTAGTTTCAGTAACTGGTGTGCAACTACCGATGATTTGCGGATGTGGTTTGTTTGAATAATCTAGCACTGCATTAGTAATGAAGAAGGGTAATACAAAATTTCGAACACTATTAATAACACATGTTATGCCATAAACTAAATGAATCTAAAGATAAAAGAGAACACTTACTATTTTCACATAGTACACCACCAAATCCAGTTTGACAATTACAGGTATATCCCAAGCATGTTCCTGCAACCCTCGTGCATATTCCACCATTCAAACATGGTAAAGTTACGCATGGATCAGGGATCACTAGAAAAAAAATTAAAACTAAGTATGAAACAATCATCTCATCAAACTGTGTCAGACTTTAAAGCAATTTTACTGCACTATTTTTTTTCTATTCTTTTAAAAAACCTTCTAAACATTCCAAACTTGTGTACTGAGTAGCAATTTAGACGACCTAGTCCCGGTTAAGTGGTCACCAACTCTCACATGTTCATACTTACCAGTTTGACAATTGTATCCAGTGAAGCAGCCGGTACATTGGCAGGAATAACTGGTACAGGATTCAGCAATGTTAGTACAGGCACCGCCATTCAAGCATGGAAACCTTGAACATGGGTCGAATACTGAAAAGTACAAAGGTTTAACATGATAAGACAGATATGGAGGTGGCTACCAGGAGCCGTGTAACAGTCACACAGAAGACTCTCAAAACAGTAATAGCACAGCCACCTAAATAAATTAAGTTTTCAAAGCTATTTTAGTAAAAACCCTTTTATTGTAAACTTGATATTTGTAACACACACTGATGAAATACACTTGGCATGCATTACTCACTGGACGTCTGCAACCATTGTTTGGCTGCTTCATCTACTTTCTATCATTACCTACCCACAATTAAAAAAGCAGGATAAAGTTTTGTCGTCCCATTGTTCAAGACAACCAAGTTTCTGTATGGATAACCAAAATCATCTTTGGAAGTTTTCCGGTGGATGATTAGTTATTGAAATCAAATTCAGATTGCATTGTATAATCTAAATACTCCCCAAATAGGCAAACCTATGTCCCTCCCACAGTGTGTTAATCAATCTTTGTTATTTTGGCGTATTTACCGACAATCAAATTTGCTGTTCGGACACAACCAAACAGCATGACCTGGTTGTCCAAGCAAACCCCCCTCCCCCCCCTCCACAAAAAAAGTTAATATATATTGGCCATCGCACATTGGCCAGTATCGCACAATACTATTGTGAATATTTGTACATATTAAAGAGGGAAACCAGGGGGGCCTTATTACTGCTACAGAATATATTTATTGTACTGTCTTTTTATGATATAACATTATTTTATAATACCACATGAATGAACCATTTATACTAAATAATATATTGTACTAATATAATGTTCTACTCTTTTTGCTTTCTTGTAAAGGGCCTGAAAGGAAAACTATTGAATATTACATTTGCAGTCAAAAGGAAAGTCCATATGGTGTCAATTCTAGCACCTATTTCTTTTGTATTTATTAATAACAGAGATGTTTTCAAGGCAAGTATTGCAAAATCTGATAATTTAAAAACATGATCCCAGATATTTCAATTCAAATTCAGTTTTATCTCAATCAATCAATTGTAACAATCAAACATTACAAAGCGATAAGATTAAAACCAAGAGTGAGAACATCTGTATTGACAAAACATAAAAGTTAAAATAGATATTAAATTACAGAAAGTACAATATACAGGGGAAAGAAAATTGATTGATTTAGGAGACTACTAAGTGGGTTTTAAGAAGAAAAACTTGTGGAAAGGAAGTCAATGGAGAGAAACAAAACCAAGGAAGAAAACGATAAAAGGACATTAAGAAACAGACATATTAAGAATACAATTAAGACCCCACCCCCCCCAACCTTCCAACCTACCAACATCACCATGTTCCCACATCACTATGAAACAGGTTTAAAGATCTGAGATTTAAGACAACCAGAAGTAATTTACATACACCTCAACAAACTATCTCCTTGACAGATTGTCATACAATCTGACATCCACAGTCAATGTTTTCAATCAGAAGATTAACAAACTCACCCCCTTGACAGAATGGTCCAGCCTGACACCCTGAGCAGAAACATGTGTAGGAATCACAGTTTGTTGTACTTGGAACACAGACACCACCATTGCCACACTGGTTGTTATCACAGGGATTGGAAGCTGATAAGACAGGAAGAAAACACAATTTAGGAATAGAAAAAAGTAACAGCTTTCTCATCAAACTCTCGCTTTCTCCTCCAGCCTTCATTAGACATCCTCAGTGCCACACTTAATGCTATCATATGAATTTGCAGCTCAAAAGAAGTTATACCATCCACATACAGAACAAGCTATAGTGATATTTAAAGTTTATTAGATCTTTCTCATCAACCTGTTCACCCTTACTTTCACAACCTCTGGTGTTAAAATGTTTTTACGTGAATTACCAGTTGTAACACTGCCAACGTCCAGGTGTAGGAAACTCTCTGTCCCGGAACCAACAGAAGGGGCGGGCAAGGTAAGAAGTACAAAACAAAACTCAAGACCAGACAGCAGAGATCAAAGTGTAACGTTATTAAGTATAAAATCCTTGTGTCATTCTTTACTCTAGTTCAGGGTTGTCCAACCTACGGCCAGCGGGCCACAGTCCGGCCCGCCGCAGGGTTGCGTCCGGCCCGCCAGAGATGCTCTACGGTTCGAAATTTTAGTGAGCAGATTTATTGATAACAATTTGAAGCTAAATAATCAATCATTCGTACCTTCTGGGTCCAAAAAACTGCATACAGGTCAGTTTGTGTGACACTCTCTCAGCGGAGGGGGGGGCGTCTGAACTTATTCATCTGTTTTATCAGGAAGGAAAATAAATCAGTGCGCTCCGCGCAGTGCTCACATTTTGTTGCCTTGGCTTCGGGCAAAAAATCGAAAAATCGAGCGTAGGGTTCATGCGGGCCCCTACTTCATCATAATCATTCCATGTGGCCCTCCTCTGCAAAAGGTTGGACAACCCTGCTCTAGTTTATATACTGTACTATGAAACACATAGCCTAGCTAGGGACAAGCACCATTCATGACTGTAGCAGTCCAATAAACTATCGCGCAGCGCACAGGGTCGCACACAGCACAGGAGTTGAATGATCCAGGCTGGAGGTGGCGGGCAATCCGCAGGTGTCGGGCAATCCACAGGTCCTGGACAGCACAGGTGTCGGCAATCTGCAGGTCCCAAGCAGCGCAGGTATCAGTACAGCGCTATTTGTTTACTTAGTTAAAATCGGTGCTTCTATCATAAGCCGCAAGAGCAAAAGTAGTTTCTCGTATTGCAGCCAACCGACACGCACTCAGGGGAAACTTTTACTTGAATACCCCAGAAATAACCCACATGGACACTCACATCTATACATGTGTGAAGGCCCTGACCAATCAGAGACTACCTGCACAAACCCACGGTGAGCCGCAACCAATGGGGTCAACACATACAATATATTCCCTTTCCGTACAAAACATGAGGGAGCACCAAACCATGAGTATTACGTAACCTGTGTAGCCTGGCTCTAAGAATAGCTTGTTGCTTCCGCGGAGCTCAGTGGATATTTCAATTAAACATGCAAGGAGGAAATTGTACAACAGGTGAAGCCTGTAGATTTTCACTACATCGGTTTTGACAGACTATAGAAACATTAATATGCAGAACAATATAGGGCAACAAAACAGTCACATCTAACATTTCACCCTTCCTACCAGTCACATCTAACATTTCACCCTTCCTACCAAGTTTGCCTACCCTGATACAACCCCTTACTTCGAATGGACATTAGCGTCATTAACACATTGTCTTTTATGACAATGACAGATAGTCGATAAACATAGAAACATCAAAACGCAGAAAGAGTTACTCCAAAACTGATGATATGTTTCACACTTGGACGTCACCACACTTCCTTGAGACCGGTGACTATAAACCAATCTATTCTTGTAGATGGTATGATACTCGATACTGTCCACCAGCCTGCTAAAGTTAACAAAATTTACAAAAAGGTGAAGAGCTCTCAAGCTGCAAACGTTGATAATACTCACATATCTGGCAATTAGCACCAGTAAAGCAAGGTTGACATTCACAGAATGTTTGAGTGCATGATCCAGGATATACTCTACACTGGCCACCATTCAGACACTGGTTATTATTAGTACATGGATCCTGAGCTGAAATGATAAAAGTATACTTATTGTCAATCTTTTCTTTCATTGTATTTTCCTTCTTTCTTTTCTATTAATTAACTTATAATTGCTTTATCTTTTGCTTTCAATTCTGTAAAGAGTTCCAAGCTGCTGCCTGTCAAACCATCTAATTTTATTTCAGCTCTCCTTCACTATTTTGTATTGAAACTTGCTCCATCTTTATTTGTTTCTCTTTGGTTTGTGTGTTTCTTTTTGGTTTGTGACACTAGTGAAATCACACTGAACTCAACTGGCCTGAACTGAACTAATATCTATTTCTCTCTCTTCCTCTGTTAGTTTTGGAAAATATACCAATGATGCTTTGGTCTCTGAGTATTTCTTGGTACTAGAATGGACTAAACATTTAGTGTCCCATGCTAAGTATGGCTTCATTAAAGGACCATTGCCAAATCTAATCGCCGTCATGACTGCGTGTGAGCGTCAATTCTATGTTCATTAAAAACAGTTTAGCATGTGACCACAGCTCCACTGGCCCTCAGCTCTCTGTGTTGTTTTGTATATTTTTATCTGTAATGACATGGTTTCACGTTGGTCTTTTGTGCTGAATGACAGTCAATAAACTACTAACTACTATCAAAGACATTCCTACACTCAATAAATAGAGAAACAGAAAGAGGGGTAATGGAAGATGGATGCCTGGTAGTGGTCAGCTACCATATGTAATATTGTCTTCGTCTTTGTTGTCTGTTTTTGATGAAAAACAAAACTGTTGTAAACCAATCCCTAAGCTAAAGATCCCGGAGTTAATATTACATTATCCCTGTATCAAAGCAACTTAAATATGGGTACAAAGGTTGGCAACTGTTATGGATTGGCTGTGACACCACAGCTTTTGGCTTACTAAATGCATTGGCGGCAGATTTAAGATCCAAGTCACAAAATGGTTCTTACCATCACTTTATTAAATGAAGAATAAAGCTATATTGATCATTCTGATGAGCTTCAAGTTTCAAATCAAACTTGCTAGAAACAACATTTCTGAGGGTAAAAATCATATCCAATGCCTGGAAGTACTTCCTCCAGGCCTCTAGATGTATTTAGGACATTGTATTTGACCTTATTGGTTCATATCTGAAAGGCCCTTTCCGCCGACTGGCAATGCAAGCTCAATTTAAAAACTCAGCTTAAGAGTAAAACAAAAGAAGGCTATATATTAAGTGATGTAATGATTGTTTTATAACTTACAAAAACTGCACGTATCTCCAATGAAACAGCCTGGACATACACACCAGAATCGGCTGTTATCCACTGCAAGGCAGACACCTCCATTAAAACAGGGACTACTGTCACAGGGTGATGCTACATACAAAGACAAATGAAACAACACTCTGTTTTAACAAACCAAAATGAAGCTTCATTATTAACATATGTTACAACAGATAATACATATATATATAGAATATAATATATAAAATAACATGTAACGTAACATTGGCATAGCTATAAAATTAAGCACAGTTTGAGGAATCTTCCTGACTAGTGCCTTGTAACTTTAGACAACAGGATTGGAAGACTCTCCCTAAATACTGTTGTTTTGTTATTACTGAACCTTTCAATCATACTCCCGATCTGCTATCTTGGCAACCAAATTGTAAACAAACACAGTGTGGCTTTGAAATATTCATATACTGAGTAAAACATTCAATGTTAATACATTAGCTGATCACAACAGAAACAAAGATTCAAAACTTAATCTAATCAGATCAATTATATTACTCAGGCAGTAAACATATTTATAGAGAATAGATCCAAATTTATTATACACGACTGAACTAGTCTAACAAGTAGAATGGAGCTTGAGCTGCTCCTTATAGATTGTCTGTTCTCACTTTAGACAAAGCAATGAGAAAGGAACCAGTTGGTCGATAAGAGAGCTTATAAACTCTCTTAGTGCCTCGAGATACATTTTAATTCTGTCGAGATACATTTTAATTCTGAAGAAAAAGAACATGAATCAAACTTTCCAGCAGTTAAGGAAACTTGCAACTCATGCACAAAGGAAAGAAGAAGTATTGATTTCCATCTACTCTATTATGCTTATGCATTTAGCTTGTATTATTTTGGAAAAGATGACAACTATCATAAGCAGCAACAGATTTTAAGAATAAATTAAGAAAAGTAGACTATATCTGTACCACAAAAGCTGCAATTTGGATTGCATTTGGCCAGATCTGATGGAACGATACTTGGCAATTTCAGGAAAAGTCAAAGCTTAACCTGCCTATTCCACAAAAATTGTAACAGACTTGATGTAATTAGGGAAAGTCTTCAAATGTAAAGATAATGTATTTTACGTAAAGTTGTGGGACCAAACTTTTTCGGCATTACGTTATACACAATAACAACAAACTGTGGTACAAAATGGTTCCAGTCTGATATCAAATAGTACATCATAATGATCTTTCTCAGAGTTTCTCAAAGTTACATCTCTTTAAGTTAGAGAGAGAGAGAGCAGTCATTATGGTTGTGTTGACATCATACAAACCTGTGTTAACTGTGACCGTGAATGTACAAGTTACAGTCAGTGGTACTGCATCGCTGAATACGTAAGTGACAGTTGTCATTCCGAGAGGGAAATAAAAGCCAGAGTAAAACTGAGGATTGCTGACGACAGAAACAAAACCAGAATTATCCTGTGCTTGCGGAGTTGGGAAGTCGACAACACCACCCAAAGATCCTGTCAGTACTGTTACCACTTGATCTGAAGGACAGAACACTATGGTGGGAGGTTCCGTATCAACTGCAAGAAGGAAAGTGAAACCAATTGAAACACTGAATATCAAGCAAACTTCTATCAATCAATACATCCAATATCATTAATCTGTCGATAAATTAATCTATCATTCCCTGAGCAATTATTTCAATCTAACAGACATTTATTACGAGCATTCAAATTCATCAATTTATTAAATAGTAGTCAAGAACCTGATCGCCTCTCCCAGTTATGTCAAGGCCAGATTGCTGCAGTGATGTGTCATAATCACCAGGGACCCCCAAATCAGTGCCAACGCTCCCTACTCCCTGTGTACCCTGTAGCGCCCCCTGAGACGTCCCAATGCCCTCAGGGGGTATCAGGGACCACTTTGAGAACCACTGGTCTAGATAACCCTTTTGAATTACAACTTTTGATTACACAATGAATACACAGTGTTAGTTTCACGATAGATAATCATAATAATAATAATAATCAGCAGTTATTTTTACGACGCTTAAGCAACCACAAATGTGGGAGAAGCCCGGAAGGGCTTATGGATTACAACTTACATGTCGGGTGGCTTCCAATACAACATTTTAACTCAAATTTGGAATCTGCAATAACTTGCATTATAGGTACATTCGGAATACTTAAAGTTTGCAAATAGCTCATATATGCAGTTTATTAATGTTTGCTCAGAAAGGGTCGAAACTAGGACATTTAACCTATTATGCATTTAAGCTTGTGATGACATCTAAGGAAAGACAGCTCTCTTACTACTGGCCATAATATAAAAGCTATTTCAAGGATGCTGCTACAATTTGCCCAAGTTGTAAATATGACAATATAGATAGAAACATGTTAAATTTTTCTCAGTAATCGATCAAATTAAAAAGAAATATTCTGTTAGGGATAAGTAGTAAACAAATGATATCACTGTTTGTTAACTGATGTTCACCAACCCTATCATTTTGAATTATTGGTGTTTTCAAGCCAATGAATAACCCACAATTGCACACCAACACACACACGCACCATACCCATTGCCATGATTCCTTTTGCCTCCGGCAAGGAATAAAAAAAGCTGCCATTTTGTAAGATTAGGAGTGGCTCTAGGGCACAAATGTTGGCTGTATGATAACTCTCAATCCCATAAATGAGCCTAGAGTAAATGGAGTGTCGTTTGGAATAACTACAGTATGAAATATAAAGTGTTAACATTTTGTATAGCAGTTCTGAAAACTCCGAATGTGGTCTTTTAAAAATAGTCTGGTTACTATGTACAAAAACTGCCATGTTTCATTTTCTTGGATAGCATGCTTCTATGCGCTACCAGATAGAATAAACAGGACCTTTTGTTTGACTAACGTTAGACGCCAAACAGTGGCAACACTATTAAGTAATAACTAATGTTCGTCTCTCATTCTGCCAGTCAAGCTGACAGAACATGGGAAATGTTTTGAGCTGTTCAGAAGAAAAAAAAACATCTGTCTCTGGTTGTACTTGCTCAAAACTGAAAGCGACATTTCCTGTCATGTCTACATCAACATAAACTACAGACTTTATTATGTAACTATGACAAACCAGCACAAGATCCTCTCCTATAACTGAACTTAAAAAAAAACACAATATGCCTCGTCACATGAAAACAATGCAAATTTTACAAATTGGTTCCATTAAAAATTTAACAACAACATAGAATTTTGTCTTACATCGACATGTAACTGAATCAGTTGCCTGAGATGAATCTGTGCATGTACAAGTTACATCACTGGGAATGATGTCTACAGTAGAGTTAGCAGCAGGATTACATGTCACGGTTACTTCATCTCCATCAGGATCTGTACAGGAAGGTCTCGTGAACTGGAGGAAGAATTGGTTATTAAGTGCAAGGCTCCTAAAATCCGTTGGACATGGCCCAATTTGTGGAGGAGAATTCACTGTAAAGAAATAAAAGGTGTGTCAGACAAAGCAGTGGCTAAAAGAAGGAGATTCAGTAGTGGTGCAGGAACAAAAACTGTTTACAAAGAGATAACTAAAATTAAAAATTTATATTAGGGTAAGGGTGTTTTCTACAGTAAGATAGTATCACTTGCAGCCTTTATTAAACTCTTCAATAAATGAATGTTAACTGCAACAACTCGAAATGACTACCACAGTGCCTATATACATATACATACACTTACACATACACGCACACACACATACATACACCCTCACATATATATATATATATATATATATATATATATATATATATATATATATATATATATATATATACATATATATATATATTTATATATATATATATATATATATATATATATATATATATATATATATATTTATATATATATATATATATATATATATATATATATATATATACATAATAACAAGACTGAGACAGCCACGTTCCACACCTTACTTGTGTCATACATGCAAACCAGAAAGCTAAGAAGCTAACTAATTTCTTGACACAATGCATACAAGAACATCTCATGTAAAACTGCAAACAAGCTTTTCAAGTTTTGACGACCATTGTTGACATTATGTTATCAGCAAATCAGGGTTTGCACTCAAGTTTAAGGTTCAACCATGCTTAACCATTTGAGTTATCATGTCTATAAGGTTTCCATACACGGGAGGATTAATAACTTATCAAGACCAGATGACAGATGACTACCTAGCTAAGCTGCAAAACAAATAACAAACTTAATAATGTTAATTAGTTTTTTAATTTGTTAGTTTTGTTAATCAGCATGTCTTCCAAACTTTATCAATGTTACATTTAAAGGAGAAGATGACTTGAGAATTCATAGAGAATGGAAAATTAAATTTGATTTGACATCAATTGGTAGTCATATTAGTAGTAAAGGTTTCCATTAATAATTGATTTGACCTACATTCAAATGAAACCTGTTATCCTTTCCCATAACTATATTTCTGTTATCAATTTTGGAATTATCCTTATCTCAGCCTGTTTTATTCCTTATGTAGCATGGAGATTCATTAACATCTGCGGACCCTGAACTTGAGAGTAAACTTACTCAAGTTACTCCTAATGGCAAACTCTGTCAATGTATTAACATGTTTTTCATGTTTTAGTACATCAGTTCAGGCTGTAATAATTGAATATATCTAGGTTGCAGTATTTGTTAGCACCTCACAGAAGGTTCCAGTAAATGTGGGGATACATATACATACGAAGATAACTCCATCCGTAATGCATGTGCCGCCATTTTGACATACAACAATTGTGCATGCTTCGTCTGGAGATGAAGTGAAGTACAAAAACAAGATAATTTCAGAATGGAATGTCCTAAATACAGCAAGTATAGGTTATGAAAGTGCAAAGGTTGCACAATAGCTGAAAGGAAAAGAAATGGGGTGGCTAAAAATATTTAACTTGAAATGAAAATGTGAAATGCGTAAGTCAATTAATCAAAGTTGGTGACACATACATGATTTTAGCCTTGGTCAAGTCGTGTGTAATACCTTTTTCTTGCATGCAAACTGCACATGCCTCAGAGTCTGTTTCTGCCTACCACGAATGTGCTTGCCCACTGCATTTTACATGCCCGAGGATCTGTCCGATACAATTGTCTTGGACATTTCTCCAAAGAGGTGCGTGAACTTATGCAAACCACGAAACCTTTATTCATATTATTATTACGAAATTGCGTGTCACGTGAGATAATGTTTCTTCCACAGATATTATGAACCGTCTAGCAGTGTACAAACCAATTTAAGGCTTAGAGATTGTTCACTGCAGGAGAGAGGGCATAAGAATTTGGGGGTATGTGGGCCTAATTGGCATGCGAGATCTGCTTCTTCGCTTTTCCAAAGCAAATCTGCCAAAATCAAAGGAAAACTTAAGATACAGTAGCTTGGGAGAAATGTGCAAATGATCTAACCATCCATTTTCACATTCCATATCCTCCCTGTGGTCAGGTATGGCTTGCAACATACACAGTTTTCAATTGGTGTTACATTACCTGTACCTAATAGCAAAAGTGTTTTTGTGACAAGCTGTTTGTGTTAACCATTGAAGCATTCAATAGGGTGAGTCTGATATCCAGTACTATCATTAATCTTTTTTAAACTCAAGCATCAAAGGTTGATTAAAACAGCATTACTTCCTGACAGTTGTATTTACAAACATATTTCATTATTATCTACTTCTGAAAGTAAAGAAGTCATGAAATCCACAAACAGCTTCAACATACTCATATTCATTCAATTTGAGCTGATGTTCTCTCATAGGTTGACATATTTTGTATTGGTATCATTTACAACCAACATAATTGTGGCTGTGGTGACTATCTGTTTCTTAAATTATGAACTAAAGGTTTCATCATTCAGTGACAATACAAATATTAGTAACATTTATTATTATGTTAACAGATGTGTTTAGAGTTAGGGCTTGTACTTATTTGGCCTCCATCTTAGTTCAAGTTCAAACTGTCCTCATGTTCTGATATGTCTGACTACATGACTTGTAAGCAAAGAAAGGGAATGTCTGCAATAATGTTGTACATAACGTTGAACCAAAGACACACCGTATTAATGTCCAGTTAACCAAATAAACAAAAGAACAAACAATAAGTCAGACAAAACAAGTACAAAACCACAAGAAAATAGAAAACACTGATAGTGAAAGGAAACCTTCACTAACTTGAACAATAATTAAACATACGGTTTGCAGGCCTTCATTATCTTGGCAAGTACTGTACAAGTGACAGAAGTAGGAAAGCTTGTATCTGAAGCAGGCTCACACAAAGCAACTAATGTGCCTTGTTCTGCATCGGTGCAGGTTGGAGTTGTAAATGTTGCTACTGCTGAGGTACTCCCCATAGGTGCAGTCACCACAATTTGTTCTGTTGGACAGTTTGGTTCACTTGGTGCTTCGTTACTGCCTCTGCTAGCAAAAATGTCTTTGTTACAAGCTGTCAGTGTTAACCAAAGCATTTAATGAGCAATAAATAAATTTAAAAAAAATGTTTCCCTCTTTGCTCTTCATTAAGAATTAACCATCAACCGCTGCTCTTGGGACACTTTTCCATTAAATAATAACTAATTAATTTGCAAACAACACTGAACACATTGAATTTCTTTTGATAGCTCAATGAATTGTTTGAAACGGATACTTTCTATCCTAAAACTGCTGCTCTTGAGACACTTTTCCAATTAATAATAATTAATTAATTAATTAATTTGCAAACAAAACTGAACAGGATTGAAGTTTTTGGATAGTTCAGTGGATTGTTTGAAATGGATATCCGTATCAATTCTTGTCAAGGAACTTCACTAAAGGCAATGTAAAATGGTTCATGTTTAATGAAGAATCGTAAATAATACCTTTGTTAATGCTATGTGTTAAAGTGGTCCCTACATTTAGTACAACAAGAACCACAGAAAAAGATAGCATTTAAGTAGTGGAAAGTTCTAAATGATTTTGGTTTACTTTAGGCAAACTATTAGAAAAGGATGATGATATTTTTCTTTGGTGATTTGTTGATCAACATTATTTAATTATATTAAAGTTAGAGGGCCTATCGTTTTGATCATGCCAGGAATTTCTTCAGAGCTTTACTGAAACTCATATGACCGAAAATTAGATACAAAATTTGTCATTAGAAAATAATTCCAAGGCATTTGGCAGTCAGGCACAATCAAAACCAAGTAATCTGCCATAAATTAAGCCAAAGATGATTGTTGAATTTGTGTCTCCTTTCAAAGCTAAACCACCATAACCTGTGTAGCCCATATCAAAATAAAACACAAATTTAAAATTGTACGCAACTGTCTCAGTCCTCATTTCATTGTCAGAAAAATAAAATATCAGAAAGCCAATGGGCTTTATATATGTCATGGGTCTCTATAAAGCTAGACCTTGCTTTAAAGTGATACCTTGTGTCAAGACCAACATTAATAGTGACAATCTTTGTTTTCACAATAAGCACACGACTATAAAAGCAGTCTAGTAACATTTTTTAAGAAAAGTATGTCATCTGTAATATCAGTGGTTTTAATGCACCCTCCAAGATACTCTCAGAATTACAAGGTATTTTTGAAACAACAAAATTTGATTGCTTGGCACTCTGCTTGTTTAATTCAAATAATCCAGCTGAAAAATTCAACAAAAGCAATCGATAATGGGCCCCGAAGAATTATACTCTTGAAGGGGCAGCGTAGGTGCAGGAACAAAAACTGTTTACAAAGAGATAACTAAAATTAAAAAAAGTATATTAGGGTAAGAGTGTTTTCTACAGTAAGAATGGTATCATTTCCAGCCTTTATTGAACTCTCCAATAAATGAATGTTGCAACAACTCGAAATGACTACCACAGTGCCTATATACATTTACATATATATCTATATATCTATATATATATATATCTATATATATATATATATATAAATGAAAATCGTAATGAGTTGGAAAATTAAGAACAGTGAAAAAACTTTCAGCCTCCACCGGGATTCGAACCACGGGCCTCCCGCTCTGTACGCGGACACCCTAACAATCAACAATCACCCTAACAATCACCCTAACAATCAGCGTCCATAGCCTAGTGGTTAGTGTGTCCGCGTACAGAGCGGGAGGCCCGTGGTTCGAATCCCGGTGGAGGCTGAAAGTTTTTTCACTGTTCTTGATTTTCCAACTCATTACGATTTTCATTTATATATATTCATTTGCCTTTGTCGTTTACCTCCATTGCATTAACATAAAGTCTGTTCAAAGTATCTCTTTCGAGATCCGGCTTTAGGAATCACAAATGATTTTCGAGTTGGATAGCATCATGTTTGATCTCTAGAGTAGGGCAAAATATGTCACCAAAAACAGAACTAGTATTGTTCGATATAGGTGACAAACGACTACAGTGGAATTACGATCTTCCTTACCGGTTTCGAACCTCTGGACATACAATCAGCGTCCATAGCCTAGTGGTTAGGGTGTCCGCGTACAGAGCGGGAGGCCCGTGGTTCGAATTCCGGTGGAGGCTGAAAGTTTTTTCACTGTTCTTGATTTTCCCACTCATTACGATTTTCATTTATATATATTCATTTGCCTTTGTCGTTTACCTCCATTGCATTAACATATATATATGTATATATATATATATATATATATATACACATATATCTACACACACATATATATACACACATATATATATATATACTTACATATATATATATATACACACATATATATATATACACACATATACTGTATATATATATATGTTATGCACTATCGACCGATTTGCGCCATCGATCGATAGCGCTGCGCTATCTATGGATCGGTCGATAGCGCATAACATATATATATAATTGAAAACGTAATGAGAAGGAAAATCCAGAACAGTGAAGACACTTGCAGCCTCAACCGGGATTCGAACCCGGGTCTCCCGATTTATATGAGGGAGAAAGGAATACTACAGTATGACCCCAAATTGAAGCATATATTTTTACAACAAAAGCTCATTAAGAATTGGCAGGCAACTAGTAATAAACCGATAGTCTTAGCCTTTGCTGATACTCCTAGTTCTGTTTTCTTAAAGTTAAACATGTATTTGGATTTTCTCAATTATTTTTTTTTATTCATGTTTTTTTGTAGAGCGGGAAAGGTGAAAGAGGGTTTTTTTTTTTATTTTCTTATTTGAAATGAAACTGAAGCCAAATTAATTACACCTTGATCAGATTTCGGGATCAATTCTTCATAATAAATCGATTACTAATAGCTTTGATAATGCTATGTGTTTAAGCGATGCCTCCGCTAATGTCCAATGAAAGAAAAAAAGACAAAAATATCATCCAATTAGTGAAAAAGTCTACATGATTTGTGCTTACTTTAAGCAAACTATTAGAGAAGGTTGTTAATTTAATCTTTGATGAGTGGTACTACACGATCAAGTCGTGTTAAGACCATCGCGCCTGCCCGACTGATCACTACCCAACTCAACCATTCTGTCGTCATGTATGAAATTGTGGATAACATGGCATGTGGACTAGAATACAACTGATCAAGAGTAGTTGAGGAAATTATGCATAAAGCCTCAATTTGTACTCTAGTATTAATTAGAAAATTGTGCTTCCATCTCAACGCAGATATCTGGATAAACAAGATATAAGAACAAATTAAATGTAGAATTGGATATAACCCTAAACGTTTCATAGTGTTTTATCTTGTGACCAATGAACCAAAGAAACCACAACTTGAAGATGTCAAATAATTGAGAATATTTGATGTTAAAAGTAAAACGCAGTCTTATTCTTGGAATTTCACTGTTATATTTTCAGATTATTCATTTGAAATGTATCCATCAAGAACCAATTTAGTATTCCAGATTTAATACGAATTAGTGTTTTCGTTTCCACTCCGAAATATGGATAAAGGAATAAGAAAAAATGAAATTTATAATTGGATATAACCCCAAATGTAACATAGTGTATCACCAATGACCAATGTTGCCTAATGACTCAACTTATTCCATTGACTCTATTCAAAACAAATGAAGAAAAATGAAATTCAATGAGTTTATATGTCACCCAAGTCTTGTTTATTCCCCAATGTCCTCAACTTATTCCCTTGACTAAAGAAGACAAAATGAAATTCAATGAGAATATATGTTACCCAAGTCTTGTATATTCTTACCTACACTGAAGGTACAGACATCTAATAAGCCAAGATTATCTGAGCAAAAGCATGTAACAACAGTAGTAGTTCCTGCTTGGAAAGTGCTTCCAGCTGGAGGGTTGCAAGTGACTGCTAGAGTACCTTGTTCTGCATCATTACAAGTGGGGGATGTTGTGAAACTGTTGACAGTGCCAACTGGACAACCAAACAACACAGGTGCAGTGTTTGGAGCTGTTGAATGAACAAAAGAAACCACAACTTGAAGAAATGTGAAATAATTGAGAATATTTGATGTTAAAAGTAGAAAGCAGTCTTATTCTTGGAATTTCACTGTTATATTTTCAGATTATTCATTTCAAATGTATCCATCAAGGTCGTGGTGCAGTGTTTGGAGCTGTTGATTAGTATTCCAGATTTAATACGAATTAGTGTTTCCGTTTCCACTCAGAGATATGGATAAAGAATAAGAAGAAATGAAATTTATAATTGGATATAACCCCAAATGTAACATAGTGCATCACCAATGACCAATGTTGCCTAATGTCTCAACTTATTCTCTTGACTCTATACAAAACAAATGAAAAAATGAAATTCAATGAGTTTATATGTCACCCAAGTCTTGTTTAATCCCCAATGTCCTCAACTAATTCACTTGACTAAAGAAGACAAAACGAAACTCAATGAGATTATATGTCACCCAAGTCTTGTATATTCTTACCTACACTGAAGGTACAGACATCTGATAAGCCAAGATTATCTGAGCACAAGCATGTAACAGTAGTAGTAGTTCCTGCTTGGAAAGTGCTTCCAGCTGGAGGGTTGCAAGTGACTGCTAGAGTACCTTGTTCTGCATCATTACAAGTGGGGGATGTTGTGAAACTGTTGACAGTGCCAACAGGACAACCAGACAACACAGGTGCAGTGTTTGGAGCTGTTGAATGAACAAAAGAAAACACAACTTGAAGATGTCAAATAATTGAGAATATTTGATGTTAAAAGTAGAAAGCAGTCTTATTCTTGGAATTTCACTGTTATATTTTCAGATTATTCATTTCAAATGTATCCATCAAGGTCGTGGTGCAGTGTTCGGAGCTGTTGATTAGTATTCCAGATTTAATACGAATTAGTGTTTCCGTTTCCACTCAGAGATATGGATAAAGAATAAGAAGAAATGAAATTTATAATTGGATATAACCCCAAATGTAACATAGTGCATCACCAATGACCAATGTTGCCTAATGTCTCAACTTATTCCCTTGACTCTATACAAAACAAATGAAGAAAAAATGAAGTGAGAAATAAAATGACAATGAGTTTATATGTCACCCAAGTCTTGTTTAATCCCCAATGTCCTCAACTAATTCACTTGACTAAAGAAGACAAAATGAAATTCAATGAGATTATATGTCAACCAAGTCTTGTATATTCTTACCTACACTGAAGGTACAGACATCTAATAAGCCAAGATTATCTGGGCACAAGCATGTAACAGCAGTAGTAGTTCCTACTTGGAAAGTGCTTCCAGCTGGAGGGTTGCAAGTGACTGCTAGAGTACCTTGTTCTGCATCATTACAAGTGGGGGATGTTGTGAAACTGTTGACAGTGCCAACTGGACAACCAGACAACACAGGTGCAGTGTTTGCAGCTGTTGAATGAACCAAAGAAACCACAACTTGAAGATATCAAATAATTGAGAATATTTGATGTTAAAAGTAGAAAGCAGTCTTATTCTTGGAATTTCACTGTTATATTTTCAGATTATTCATTTCAAATGTATCCATCAAGGCCTAAATTAGTATTCCAGATTTAATACGAATTAGTGTTTCCGTTTCCACGCAGAGATATGGATAAAGGATTAAGAAAAAATGAAATTTATAATTGGATATAACCCCAAATGTAACATAGTGTATCACCAATGACCAATGTTGCCTAATGACTCAACTTATTCCATTGACTCTATACAAAACAAATGAAGAAAAATGAAATTCAATGAGTTTATATGTCACCCAAGTCTTGTTTATTCCCCAATGTCCTCAACTAATTCACTTGACTAAAGAAGACAAAATGAAATTCAATGAGATTATATGTTACACAAGTCTTGTATATTCTTACCTACACTGAAGGTACAGACATCTGATAAGCCAAGATTATCTGAGCACAAGCATGCAACAGCAGTAGTAGTTCCTGCTTGGAAAGTGCTTCCAGCTGGAGGGTTGCAAGTGACTGCTAGAGTACCTTGTTCTGCATCATTACAAGTGGGGGATGTTGTGAAACTGTTGACAGTGCCAACAGGACAACCAGACAACACAGGTGCAGTGTTTGCAGCTGTTGAATGAACCAAAGAAACCACAACTTGAAGATGTCAAATAATTGAGAATATTTGATGTTAAAAGTAAAACGCAGTCTTATTCTTGGAATTTCACTGTTATATTTTCAGATTATTCATTTGAAATGTAACAAAAGAAGAAAAAATGAAATTCAATGAGTTTATATGTCACCCAAGTCTTGTTTATTCTTACCTACAAACAAACTGAAGGTACAGAAATCTGATGAGCCAAAATTATCTGAGCAAACGCATGCAACATTTAAATGTGAAGTACACAATTTTGCATCTCAATATTTCAAGAAGGGTGGGGGGGAAGTTCCAACCGTAACAAAGGGTTGAAGGGCCTTAATTGAAACGAAGATTCTCTGACCCTTAATATGAAGACAAATAATCTGCTTTGCCTCCGCACACCACAATCTGGATACGGGCTTGTCTTTGACTGTTAAGGGAGACAGATCATGTACCTGAAAACACCATCTCTTTGCTTAGTCTTTCATAAGGGCACCAGAAAGCTACTGTAAGCAACAAATTTACATCACAAGTTTGATTATACATAAAACATTGCATTATATGTTTAAACACAGAAGTTTGAACTAGAATGTATAGAAATACTGCTATTTCTGTACACTTTTAAATTTTTCAGCCGCGGGACAAATGTTGTAGACGATTAATCCTAACATAATGTACAGTGGGGCACTCCTTGCAGCTTGTACACAGTTAATTCTCTTGCTCAATTAGCCTTAAATTTATGCAAAGTTAGCTTCACAATCAAACAGTGGTGCATGCTGTTTAAATTGGATCATCTCTCAAATAGTCAGTAAGAGGGAAATGGGACATTCGTAGCAACTAAGTGACTCCAGCTAAAACAGTGTTCATGCTTCTACTCAAACTACAGCATAATATAACACACAAAACAGTCTGTTTCAAACAGTCATCCTCTTGCTTCTATCCCATTGATCATTGAGTATCGCTGGAAGTAGTAAACTGCAATGTTCCAAAATTTAAAAAAAATCAATCAGAAACCAGAATACCAACAAGCTTAGTGATACTTTGTCAAAATTGAAATGAGAATTTAGTTTTAATAATAATTTAGTTTGTATATAGCACCCTGTGAGGTTGCATATGTTTCGCAGCTCCTGTTTACATCGATTTTTGGCAGAATATATTCATCATACAATTTTGTAGAATGGACTGTTGATTTTCGAAATATCAGAGAGTCTGTACATACCATCATTTAGCAATTTGACGGACTAGAAAGTGCATATTTATGTGGTTTTCTTCAAGTTATACGTCTTCGATTCTGTCACAGTTGACTGGTTTCTAACATGCTTAAGTATACTAGTGCACAACTGCTTAGTATCCGTGGATCATTGACCAAGCCTTTGCTGCGGCTACCGCTCCAAGTCTACAACACTCTCAAAAGAAATGGAATAAGTGCTGTTAAGCCAACCAGCCGGGGCACAAAGGGGATTAAAAGGAGAAGAATACCTGTGAGACTGACAAACACACTGGCCAGACAAGTGATTAAACAACGCTCAGCCAACTATGATAACCTGATCAGCCTGGTCAGGGGTCAAGTTCGTCCAGGGCCGGACGAAAACAACAACAACAACACAGATCAGCTGATTGGTTCCTTCTCTACTAACTCTTTGCCATTGAAACTCTGCCTGATTAACCCTTGCTCCGTGTGCAACAAAGCTACAGAACTTTGTGATTTCACCATGGACAATGCTTTGGATGCATGTGTTATTACTGAAACATGGCTTAAAGGTGATGAGCGAGATGAGGTCATTCTGGCAGAGCTAAAGCCACCAGGTTATCATGTGAAGCATGTCCCCAGGAAAGGTAGAGGAGGGGGCATTGCTGTCATGCACAGAGACTCTATCTTATTGGTACCCAATACATGTAATAGTTACCGATCATTTGAGTGCCTGGAATGTGTGATGCAGACTACTCCTCTTGTGCGCCTAGTGACCATCTACAGGCCACCACCATCAAAGACAAATGGTAACAACTTTAGAACTTTTATGGAGGAAATAACTGCTTATTTTGAACTTCTCGTCATATCCACCGGTATTCTCCTTGTCCTTGGAGACTTTAATCTACACATTGACAAGCCAGCAGATAAGGAGGGAGCGGAGTTCATTTCTTTAGTGGAGTCACTTGGAATGACTCAACATGTGACTGGGGCTACGCATCGTGGTGGGCACACGCTGGATTTGGTACTGACCAGGAACATGGATAACATTGTGCCACGTGTTGCTGTTGAGGATAAATGTCTCTCTGATCATTACCCTGTGTTCTGTATGCTACCCCTACACTGCCTTATGCCTAAAACACAGGTAATCACCTACAGAAGGACAAAGGCCATCCAGCCTGACAGCTTCATCTGTGATATTAGTGCCTCATCTCTTGCTTCAATTTCAAGTGACACTCCAGCAGACAATGCCATCAGTCTGTATAACTCTGTCCTATCTTCCATCGTGGACAGTCATGCCCCAAAGAAGACCAGACGCGTCCCGGTGCGTTCACAGCCAGACTGGTATACGGCTCTGATAAGAGAGGCCAAGCAGCAGCGGAGGCAGTGTGAGCGGCTGTGGCGAAAGACCAGGCCTACTGTGCACAGAGATATGTTCATCGAAGCTAAGCGAAAAGTTAACATCATGATAGCAGAAGCAAAGTCAAGTCACTTCCACAACATCATCTCTGAAAATAGCGGTGACTCCAAGAAGCTCTTTTCTGTTGTTAGCAATCTCCTTGGTAGGAAGGCAACACCAACATTACCCCCCAACAAGGATTCTAAGGACCTTGTGCATGAGTTTAGCACATTTTTCATTGACAAGATCACCAGAATTAGAGCCAGTATAGTCAGTGAAGGGAAGTCAAAATCCTTCTCATTGACAGTGCAGAAACCGCCATCTTGTGCACTAGATATGTGGGAGCCAGCTACAGAGGATGAACTGAAGCGGATCATAATGGCCTCCCCGCCTAAGAGCTGTGGCCTTGATCCGCTGCCTACAAATCTCCTTAAACAGTGTGTGACACCTCTCTTGCCAGTTATCAGCACTATTGTGAACAACTCCCTCATAACTGGCGATGTACCATCCGCTTTCAAGCTCGCCCATGTGACGCCACTCATCAAGAAACCCTCGCTGGATCCTACCGTTCTCTCAAATTATAGGCCAGTGTCAAACCTTCCATTTGTTTCAAAGATTCTAGAAAAAGTTGTGTCATCCCGTCTCACATCCTATCTTGAACACAATGGTCTACAGGAGACTCATCAATCTGCCTACAGGAAACACCACAGCACCGAGACTGCCCTCGTGCGCATTCAGAATGATGTGATGGTAGCTCTTGGAGGTCAGAAAGCGTGCCTGATGGTTCTGTTAGACCTTTCGGCCGCTTTTGATACGGTCGACCACCGCCAGCTTCTTAGTACACTCAGTGACCTTGGTGTTAAAAGTAGCGCCTTAAAGTGGATGACATCATACCTCAGTGATCGCCAACAGATTGTGTGTCTGGGAAAGGATTCTTCTGACCCTCAGACGTTAGAATGTGGCGTGCCCCAGGGTTCGGTCCTGGGGCCTGTGCTCTTCACGGTATACACGTCTTCACTGGGTCAGCTCCTTCGCTCGCAGGACATGGACTATCACTTCTATGCAGACGACTCGAGTCTCTATCTTATGTTCCATCCCAATGATATTTCTATCACTGTGCACTGTCTAGAGAAGTGCATAGCCTCAGTTCGGCAATGGATGTCACACAAATGCCTGAAAATGAATGACTCAAAGACTGAGGTGCTTCTAATATCATCAAAGCATCTGGCCAGGAAGATAGAGTGTCCAAGCATCATTATTGGTGACCATCAGGTGGAGCCTAGTGATATGGCAAAGAGCATCGGTGTCATAATGGACAAACATGCCTCTATGGAAGACCATATAACATCTGTGTGTCGGTCTGCTCAGTACCATCTCTACAACATCGGAAGAATACGAAAATACCTCACCAGAGAAGCCACAGAGCAGTTAATCCATGCTTTCATAACATCTAAACTGGATTACTGCAATGCACTTTTCTGTGGACTACCAGTTAAACAAATAAAACGACTGCAAAGGCTCCAAAACATAGCAGCAAGGATCGTTACACTAATAAGAACATCTAATCATATTACCCCAATATTGCATGAACTTCACTGGCTGCCAGTATCACAGCGTATTAGGTTCAAAGTCCTTCTTCTTGTGTTCAAGTGCCAGAACAACATGGCACCTCCATACCTGCAAGATCTGATCCGTCTTTATCAGCCAACAAGAGCCCTACGTTCTGCTGGTCATAGTCGTCTGGAGGTTCCGATCACCAAAACAAACAGCTATGGGAACAGAGCTTTTTGCGTGGCTGGGCCACGCCTCTGGAATGAGCTGCCAGCTGAACTGAAAACTGTTCCTACTCTCACGACCTTTAAATCAAAGCTGAAAACTTTCCTTTTTAGACAGCATTACTGCAATTTTTAAACTATGTATTTAAATTTCTTTCATGTGCAATACTCAAACGTGCATGTTTTTTTTATTTTTCATACTCATTTATATTGTATTTAATTCTGCATTTTTTACTACATATTTTGTGTCATATTTTTATATTTCTTATTTGCTGTTACATAGCGTTTTAGAGCACTTTTGTGGATTTTACGCTTTACAAAATAAATTATTATTATTATTATTATAGAATATTTACGTAACCTGCATGCTAGGTTCTTTTATGTCATATTGGTGGATCTGCATACCAAGCATGACATGCAAGAGTTCATCCAAGTCTTTCTTTTGCAGTTAAGAATGATTACAATGTCTGAAGACCTTGACCTCTATCAACCTTAAATTACCTTTGACCATAAAAACTATTTAGTTATTTACTCAATACTATACTGAATACGCATCATGGTCGATTGCTTTTAACCCAGGCTATTACTGATTTCCACCAGGAGGGTTTGATTCACCTCAAAGTTGGAAAACCTCAAAGTTCTTGAAATATGTCTAATTGCACACTACAAATATAAGTCATTGCCGACATGTATGTATTAAAACTCCCGAAAATGATAAAAAAAAATAACATAATAACATTAAGTTGCAGCTACAGCTAGAAAAGTCTTCAAACATTGACCTCTGTTGACTTCAAATGACATTGACCTCCACCAACTTCAATGGCATCATTGTATTCTAGAAGGTGCAAGTACATACCGCATATTACGACCATTCACCCCATACTATTGAGTTATTATTCTAAGACATAGCTTCTCACAATAACAACTCCACACAGTACTACACACACACACTATCACTATCGCATAGATTCCCTTTGCCTATTGACAAGGAATCAATACACCATGCAACAAACACTGGAACCAGTTAACAGACATTAATTAAAATAACATGTTTAGGAAAGTACAACATGCAACTGAAGGTTAAAATGAGAGATTAAGAATAACTACGACTGGAGGTACGTGAGATGAGAACATGATCGATGGAAACAAATTAGTTTGAGTTATGATGATAGTAAAAAGTTATAGAAGTATTTACAATTCACTTGCACTTGGAATGTGCAAGATGTTGATAGTAATCCACTGTCTGTGCACACACATGTACCATCTGTACTCCCTACAGGAAATGTTGTACCACTACGTGGGTTGATGTTCGCTCATAGGTTGACATATTTTGTATTGGTATCATCCACAACCAACATAATTGTGGCTGTGATGACTATCTGTTTCTTAAATTATGAACTAAAGGTTTCATCATTCAGTGACAATACAAATATTATTAACATATATTATTATGTTAACAGATGTGTTTAGAGTTAGGGCTAGTACTTATTTGGTCTCCATCTTAGTTCAAGTTCAAACTGTCCTCATGTTCTGATATGCTTGACTACATGACATGCAAAGAAAGGGAATGTCTGCAACATTATTGTAAATAACATTGAACCAAAGACATACCGTACTAATAGCCAGTTAACCAAAACAAACAAAAGAACAAACAATAAGTCAGACAAAAACAAGTACAAAATCACAAGAAAATCGAAAACACAGGTAGTGAAAGAAAACCTTCACTAACTTCAACAATAATTAAACATTCGGTTTGCAGGCCTTCATTATCTTGGCAAGTACAAGTGACAGAAGTAGCACCCAGAAGAAAGATTGTATCGGAAGCAGGGTCACAAGAAGCAACTAATGTGCCTTGTTCTGCATCGGTGCAGGTTGGAGTTGTAAATGTTGCTACTGCTGAGGTACTCCCCATAGGTGCAGTCACCACAATTTGTTCTGTTGGACAGTTTAGTTCACTTGGTGCTTTGTTACTGCCTCTGCTAGCAAAAATGTCTTTGTTACAAGCTGTGAGTGTTAACCAAAGCATTTAATAAGCCATAAATAAATTTAAAAAAAATGTTTCCCTCTTTGCTCTTCATTAAGAATTAACCATCAACCGCTGCTCTTGGGACACTTTTCCATTAAATAATAACTAATTAATTTGCAAACAACACTGAACACATTGAATTTCTTTTGATAGCTCAATGAATTGTTTGAAACGGATACTTTCTATCCTAAAACTGCTGCTCTTGAGACACTTTTCCAATTAATAATAATTAATTAATTAATTAATTAATTTGCAAACAAAACTGGACAGGATTGAATTTTTTGGATAGTTCAGTGGATTGTTTGAAATGGATATCCGTATCAATTCTTGTCAAGGAACTTCACCAAAGGCAATGTAAAATGGTTTGTGTTTAATGAAACATCGTAAGTAATAGCTTTGATAATGCTGTGTTAAAGTGGTCCTTCCATTTAGTACAACAAGAACCACAGACAAAGATATCATTCAAGTAGTGGAAAGTTCTAAATGATTTTGGTATACTTTAGGCAAACTATTAGAAAAGGATGATTGATATTTTCCTTTGGTGATTTGTTGATCAACAGTATTAAATTATTTACAACTTAGTGGGCCTATCGTTTTGATCATGCCAGGACTTTCTTCAGAGCTTTACTGAAACAAAAACAGAGAGAGACCCCTTTGACTTCACTAATATTGCTTTCTCTTTAGACCAAATCATCTTTCTGTCCTTCTACCTCCTGTAAGTTTGTGTTTTTAGTCTGTTTTTTACAGCCTGTGGATGTAGAAAACCAACAGAATATTGATATTTCAATTATCCAAATTCAATCAACAGACAGACCATTCTAACAATAAGCAATAGGAGTTTTTGTTTCTGTTAAATACTAGTAAGAAAGCCCTCTCGAGTATCACAACGAGGATGTTGGTGAGCAGCGCAGCAGTGCTAGTAACAATGCGTGGGCAATCTAGTTTTAAACACCTCAAGATTACGGCTCTCCTTCACGTCCAAGGATTGCGTGTTCCAGTCTTTAATAGTCCTAGGATAGAAACTATACTGAAAAGCATGATGATTCTGTGGTCAAGCAGACTTGCCTTTTGGTGGAGTGTACTTGTCAACAAGACATAATTATGTCGCAGGTTTTGATTTCATAATTTTGATTCCTGTCTGTAGCATTAAGATATGTTTTAACACATTGTTCTGTATCACTACAATAGGTGAACACCAAACAGACAGTTGATATCAACCACCCTTATGTAAAGAAACAGAAAACAAAAGCATACATAAGACTCAAAGAGGCTTGAACAATAACATTCCACTGATTCTATGAAGCTACACATTGAGTTAGTGTCAGGCAAAAAAATTTGATCTTGCCTAAAAAACACTAATGTTACAGGTATCTGGATAAAACTGACAGATAAAATGATATTAGGAAAACTACTGAATATACAACTAAACTCTACTTTCAAATCTATTCAGCGTAAGTGCCTTTGTCCACTGTTGCCCATTGTCATCTCCTTATATCCAATACCTTACCATGTAAGACACAATGAAACAAGACAAATATAATTCTTCCTACAGGTTATCTGATGCTACTGTGGCGATGCATTTCTGAAATCAATGTATCTGTACTGTTAAGACCAAGTGGTGTACTTACTTGTTTGACAGACGTTGCCTGAGAATCCTTCGACACACGTACATTGGAAGGTATTACCAAAAACAGTGCAGGTACCACCATTTAGACAAGGTGATCCAATACAGGGATTAGCTATAGTGACAAAGAGATGGGAAAATATAGAAACCATTAATGCTACAAAAAATGCTATAAAAATTAAGATATCAAGATACAAAAATACAAAAATATATACATATGTGAAAGATCTTGAAAGATCAGAGTTACAAAACTAGGTTCTTATCCATACACAGGTGAATGAAACATGTATAGCACATAAAAGATCCTACATAGATATATATCAGAGTTACAAAACTAATTTTTAATCCATACACAGGTTAATGAATCATGTATAGCACATAAAAGATCCTACCTAGATAAAATACTGCATCTCTAACATTAGCTTCAGTTACATACTTGATATGTATCAGTAGATGTGAAATTCTACCAGCCATGATAAATGTTCACTGGTATATATTAGGCTAGTATATTACTTCAGTGGCCTTGCATGGGTTGTAGTCAATGTAGTACCACCATTTTAACCCATGGGTGTTAAATGCCATTGTATAGACCAGAAAGTCATGAAAGACCATGTTTGCAACTTTTGTTATGTATGATAGGTATTAATTAGCATGAGCTGACAGTCTCATTTATTTGAAATGAAACTGAAGCCAAATTGATTACACCTTGATCAGATTTCAGGATCAATTCTTCATATTTAAAAAAGAATAATAATTGATTACACCTTGATCAGATTTCAGGATCAATTCTTCATATTTGAAAAATAATAATAATAATTGATTACACCTTTATCAGATTTCAGGATCAATTCTTCATGATAAATAGATTAATAATAGCTTTGATGATGCTATGTGTTTAAGCGATGCCTCCGCTAATGTCCAATGAAAAATAAAAGACAAAAATATCATCCAATTAGTGAAAAAGTCTACATGAGTTTTGCTTACTTTAAGCAAACTATTAGAGAAGGTTGTTAATTTAATCTTTGATGAGTGGTACTACAAGATCAAGTCATGTTAACTTAAGACCATCGCGCCTGCCCGACTGATCACTACCCAACTCAACCAGACTGTCGTCATGTATGAAATTGTGGATAATATGGCAGTGGGGTCTATAGACTACAACTGATCAAGAGTAGTGGGGAAATTTATGCATTAAGCCTCAATTAGTACTCTAGTATTAATTAGAAAATTGTGCTTCCATCTCAACGCAGATATCTGGATAAACAAGATATAAGAACAAATTAAATTTAGAATTGGATACAACCCCAATAGTTTCATAGTGTTTAACCATGTGACCAATGAACCCTAATGTCCTCATCTAATTCCCTTTACTAAAGAAGACAAAATGAAATTCAATGAGATTATATGTCACCCAAGTCTTGTATATTCTTACCTACAAACACATTGAAGGTACAGACATCTGATGAGCCAAGATTATCTGTGCAAACGCATGCAACAGCAGTAGTAGTTCCTGCTTGGAAAGTGCTTCCAGCTGGAGGGTTGCAATTGACTGCAAGAGCACCTTGTTCAGCATCATTACAAGTGGGGGGTATTGTGAAACTGTTGACAGTGCCAACTGGACAACCAAACAACTCAGGTGCATTGTTTGCAGCTGTTAAATGAACAAACAAAAAACACAACTTGAAGAAATGTCAAATAAATGAGATTATTTGATGTTAAAAGTAGAAAGCAGTCTTATTCTTGGAATTTCACTGTTATATTTTCAGATTATTCATTTCAAATGTATCCATCAAGGCCAAAATTAGTATTCCAAATTTAATACGAATTAGTGTTTCCGTTTCCACTCCGAGATATGGATAAAGGAATAAGAAAAAATGAAATTTTTTAATTGGATATAACCCCAAATGTAACATAGTGCATCACCAATGACCAATGTTGCCTAATGTCTCAACTTATTCCCTTGACTCTATACAAAAAAAAAAGAAGAAAAAATGAAATTCAATGAGTTTATATGTCACCCAAGTCTGGTATATTCTTACCTACAAACACACAGAAGGTACAGAAATCTGATGAGCCAAGATTATCTGAGCAAACGCATGCAACATTTAAATGTGAAGTACACAATTTTGCATCTAAATATTTCAAGAAGGGTGGGGGGGAAGTTCCAAATCGTAACAAAGGGTAGAGCCTATATGGTGGTTGAAGGGCCTTAATTGAAACGATGATTCTCTGACCATTAATATTAATGGAAATGAGAAAAATGTCTTGTGTATCCAAACAAAATGGTAATGTATAGGATACATCAGTTGAACCACTTCCAGGGGGTGCATTGGCAGTCACATCTGGACAGCTTTGGAAAGTCGGACTAGTGTTTATAGCTACAACAATTAAAGCAAACGAAATAAAACGATCAATGATATTGACTTGAGAATTCAAAGAGAATAGGAAATTAAGTTTGATTTGACATCAATTGGTAGTCATATTGGTAGTAAAGGTTTCCATTAATAATTGATTTGACCTACATTCAAGTGAAACCTCTTATACTTTCCCATAACTATATTTCTGTTATCAATTTTGGAATGATCCTTATCTCAGCATGTTTTGTTCCTTATGTAGCATGGAGATTCATTAACATCCTTACTGAGGACCCTGTACTTAAGAGTAAACTTACTCAAGTTACTCCTAATGGCAGACTCTGTCAATGTATAAACATGTTTACCATGTTTTAGTACATCAGTTCAGGCTGTAATAATTGAATATATCAAGGTTGTAGTATTTGTTAGCAAAGTGTACGTATATATACATGTAGACTTAGCTGGCACCTCATAGAGGGTTCCAGTAAATGTGACGAGACATTGACATATGAAGATAACTCCATTTGTAAAGCACAGGCCGCCATTTTGACATACAACATTTGTGCATAGATCGACTGGAGCTGAAGTGAAGTACAAAACAAAATTATTACAGAATGGAATGTCCTGATTACAGCAAGTATAGGTTATGAAAGTGCAATGGTAACACAATAGCTGAAGAAAGGAAAAGAAATGGAGTGGCTAAAAATATTTAACTTGAAATGAAAATATGAAATGCATAAGTTAATTAATCAAAGTTGGTGACACAGACATGATTTTAGTCTTGGTCAAGTCGTTTGTAATATCTTTTTTCGTGTACAAACTGTACATGCCTCAGAGTCTGTTTCTGCCTACCACGAAAGTGCTTGCCCACTGCATTTTACATGCCCAAGGATCTGTCTGATACAAACGTCTTGGACATTTCTCCAAAGAGGTGCGTGAACTTATGCAAACCACAAATCCTTTCTTCATGTTATTATTACGAAATTGCGTGTCACTTGAGATCATGTTTCTTCCACAGATATTAGCGACCGTCTAGCAGTGTACAAACCAATCTAAGGCCAAGAGATTGTTCCCTGCAGGATGGAGGGCATGAATAAAAATTTGGGGGTATGTGGGCGTGAACAGCTTCATTGCTTTTCCAAAGCAAATCTGCCAAAATCAAAGCGAAACTTAAGATACAGTAGCTTGGGAGAAATGTGCAAATGATCTAACCATCCATTATCACATTCCATATCCTCCCAGGTGTGGTCAGGTATGGCCTGCAACATACACAGTTCTCAATTGGTGCTACGTTACCTGTATCTTATAGCAAAAACTGTTTTTGTGACAAGCTGTTTGTGTTAACCATTGAAGCATTCAATATCTGATATCCAGTACTATCATTAATCTTTTTTAAACTCAAGCATCAAAGGTTGATTAAAACAGCATTACTTCCTGACAGTTGTATTTACAAACATATTTCATTATTATCTACTTCTGAAAGTAAAGAAGTCATGAAATCCACAAACAGCTTCAACATACTCATATTCATTCAACTTGAGCTGATGTTCTCTCATAGGTTGACATATTTTGTTTTGGTATCATCTACAACCAACATAATTGTGGCTGTGATGACTATCTGTTTCTTAAATTATGAACTAAAGGTTTTATCATTCAGTGACAATTCAAATATTAGTAACATTTTTTATTATGTTAACAGATAATGTGTTTAGAGTTAGGGCTAGTACTTAGTTGGTCTCCATCTTAGTGTCTTCATGTTCTGACATATTTGACTAAGTGACATGCAAAGAAAGGGAATGTCTGCAACATTGTTGTAAATAACATTGAACCGAAGACACACACGTATTAATTGCCAGTAAACCAAAACAAACAAAAGAACAAACAATAAGTCAGACAAAATCAAGTACAAAATCACAAGAAAATAGACAACACAGGTAGTGAAAGAAAACCTTCACTAACTTGAACAATAATTAAACATTCGGTTTGCAGGCCTTCATTATCTTGGCAAGTACAAGTGACAGAAGTAGGAAAGCTTGTATCTGAAGCAGGCTCACACAAAGCAACTATGTGCCTTGTTCTGCATTAGTGCAAGTTGGAGTTGTAAATGTTGATACTGCTGAGGTACTCCCCATAGGTGCAATCACCACAATTTGTTCTGTTGGACAGTTTAGTTCACTTGGTGCTTCATTACATGCCTCTGCTAGCAAAAATGTCTTTGTGACAAGCTATCAGTGTTAGCCAAAGCATTTAATGAGCAATAAATAAATAAAAAACAATTTTTCCCTCTTTGCTCTTCATTAAGAATTAACCTTCAACCGATGCTATTGGGACACTTTTCCATTTAATAATAATTAATTAATTTGCAAACAACACTGAACACATTGAATTGTTTTGATATTTCAATGAAATGTTTGAAACGGATACTTTCTATCATAAAACTGCTGCTCTTGAGACACTTTTTCAATTAATAATGATTAATTAATTAATTAATTTGCAAACAAAACTGGACAGGATTGAAGTTTTTGGATAGTTTAGTGGATTGTTTGAAATGGATATCCATATCAATTCTTGTCAAGGAACTTCACCAAAGGCAATGTAAAATGGTTTTTGTTTAATGAAACATCGTAAGTAATAGCTTTGATAATGCTATGTGTTAAAGTGGTCCTTCCATTTAGTACAACAAGAAACACAGACAAAGATATCATTCAAGTAGTGGAAAGTTCTAAATGATTTTGGTATACTTTAGGCAAACTATTAGAAAAGGATGATTGATATTTTCCTTTGGTGATTTGTTGATCAACATTATTAAATTATTTACAACTTAGTGGGCCTATCGTTTTGATCATGCCAGGACTTTCTTCAGAGCTTTACTGAAACAAAAACAGAGAGAGACCCCTTTGACTTCACTAATATTGCTTTCTCTTTAGACCAAATCATCTTTCTGTCCTTCTATCTCCTGTAAGTTTGTTTTTAGTCTGTTTTTTACAGCCTGTGGATGTAGAAAACCAACAGAATATTGATATTTCAATTATCCAAATTCAATCAACAGACAGACCATTCTAACAATAAGCAATAGGAGTTTTTGTTTCTGTTAAATACTAGTAAAAAGACCCTCTCGAGTATCACAACGAGGATGTTGGTGCGCAGCGCAGCAGTGCTAGTAACAATGCGTGGGCAATCTAGTTTTAAACACCTCAAGACTAGGGCTCTCCTTAACGGCCGAGGATTGCGTGTTCCAGTCTTTTATAGTCCTAGGATAGAAACTATACTGAAAAGCATGATGATTCTGTGGTCAAGCAGACTTGCCTTTTGGTGGAGTGTACTTGTCAACAAGACATATTTATGTTGCAAAATGGTTTTGTTTTCATTATTTTGATTCTTGTCTGTAGCATTAAGATATGTTTTAACACATTGTTCTGTATCACTACAATAGGTGAACACCAAACAGACAGTTGAAATCAACCACCCTTATGTAAAGAAACAGAAAACAAAAGCATACATAGAACTCAAAGAGGCTTGAAAGATAACATTCCACGGATTCTATGAGGCTACACATTGATTTAGTGTCAGGCAAAAAAAATTTGATCTTGCCTAAAACACACTAATGTTACAGGTATCTGGATAAAACTGAAAGATAAAATTATATTAGGAAAACTACTGAATATACAACTAAACTTTACTTTCAAATCTATTCAGTGTAAGTGCCTTTGTCCACTGTTGCCCATTGTCATCTCCTTATATCCAATACCTTACCATGTAAGACACACTGAAACAAGACAAATATAATTTTTCCTACAGGTTATGTGATGCTACTGTGGTGATGCATTTCTGGAATCAATGTATCTGTACTATGAAGACCAAGTGGTGTACTTACGTGTTTGACAGACGTTGCCTGAGAATCCTCCGACACACGTACATTGGAAGGTATCACCAAAAACAGTGCAGGTACCACCATTTAGACAAGGTGATCCACTACAGGGATTAGCTATAGTGACAAAGAGATGGGGAAATATAGAAACCATTAATGCTAGAAAAAAATGCTAGAAAAATTAATATATAAAGATACAAAAGTACAAAAATATATACATATGTTACAAAACAAGGTTCTTATCCATACACAGTTAATGAAACATGTATAGCACATAAAAGATCCTAACTAGATAGAATACTGCATCTCTAACATTAGCTTCAGTTACACACTTGATATGTATCAGTAGATGTGAAATTCTACCAGCCATGATAAATGTTCACTGGTATATATTAGGCTAGTTATTACTTCAGTGGCCTGGCATGGGTTGTAGTCAATGTAGTACCACCATTTTTACCCATGGGTATTAAATGCCATTGTATAGACCAGAAAGTTATGATAGACCATGTTTGCAGCTCGTTATGCTAAATTAACAATTTTTGTTATGTATGATTGGTATTAATTAGCATGAGCTAAAATCTCATTTATTTTTGGAAGTCTTATAGCATGTGTCATTTGGAATTTTAATACGTTACTCAGTGTGCTTATGTTCCAGTTGGAGTTTGCAGTGATCCCTAAGTAAACTGCATAGCTTAACTTGGTATACAAAGCTTTCTAGACCAAGTTCTGAAGCTGGTTTGGACTTGTTCTTTTTTATTCTAAGAAAGAGAACTGTAGACTATGGGGTTGAAGTATAATCAATTGACACCCTAAACAGTTGTCACATAAGATAATCCCAGCCTATTAAACTTATTTTACATGTAAGAATCTGGATGAACATTACAGGTATTTATAACTTGCTAGTTTTAGTTACTATAATAGCTTTGTGCATATTTCATGTGACTAGACATAACACTAGTAGTCCTATGGAACTTTGCACTACTTAGTGCAGTGAAGCAGAAAGAAAGTGGAATAAGTCAAGCTAGGTATAGTGGCAGACTGAACCACTTCTAAGATTCTTTTACTTTCAACATTGTATAGTTCATGGTAGTTCAATGGCAACTTGTTTTAGTTATGGACAAAAGGTACCAATCATGCAAATTATCTGTGTTAATTATAGATATGGAACTTACTTAGCACAGTGACCATAAATGTACAGGAACCAGTCAGACCTCCACTGTCCTGACATGTACATAGAACGGTTGTGAATGAACATACTTCCAAAGTAGCACTTATACCACCTTGCATTTATAAATCAAATTCAAGTTGATGATATTAAAATAAGAAATATATTTAAACTTATTACCATAAAGATATCAATTTATTTTCATAATGCATGCTATTCATATTGTTAACAACTGGTATCTATAGGCAATCAAAATGTAAGGCCTGGTTGTCAAGTGCCACCATTTTGGCAAAGGTTGACAGCACAAATAACAGTAACAAAACTTGTCAGATTGGATCTTGGGCTTTGACTTCCAGACTGAGACAGTCCTGTTCCACACCTTACTTTTGTCAAACATGCAAACAAGAAAGCTAAAAGGCAAGCTAATTTCTTGACACAATGTATACAAGAACATCTAATGTAAAACTGCAAACAAGCTTTTCAAGTTATGACGACCATTGTTGACCTTATGTTATAAGCAACTCAGGGTTTGCACTCAAGTTTAAGGTTCAACCATGCTTTACCATTTGAGTTATCATGTCTATAAGGTTTCTATACACAGGAGGATTAATAACTTATCAAGACCAAATGACAGATCTAGCTAAGCTGCAAAACAAATAACAAACTTAATAATGTTAATTAGCAGGGGCGTATCCAGGGGCGCAACAGGCGCGCCCCCCCCTATTGGCCGTCACCAAAAAAAAAAAGTTTAGCCAAAAAAAAAAAAATTGATGACGACCTTTATGTGAGATGTCGGTGATCGCTCAGCCCCCCCCCCCCCTCCCGTATGCTTTATTTTTTGTTTACCAAAAAAAGGTTCTGGCGAAGTTCGGCGGCATAATAGTTTTAGAAACATAGATGGTAATTGTGTTTGTATTATCACTATAAACACTAAGTGACATGCCAGCCATACTAAATTGTGCATTTTGTGTCCATATTTACTGGAAATGTTGCTTATTATTAAGGTCGAAAAATGGATCACATATGGCCATTGGCGGCGATCCTGGGTGGAGGGGGATATATCCCCCCCATAAAAATGGGTGGAGGGGATGTAATGCACCATATCCCCCCCCCACCAAATGCCAGGGATAAGAATATTTTCATGCCTACATTTATGCATCTTCGTTAATGTACGGCTCTTTTTTAGCTTCATTTCTCGCCTATACCATAAACGCAGTGCGATCTTTTCAAATAAAGCGTCTTTATAAAGCAAAAATAGTTGACTGTAGGCTTCATTGGCCCTATAACAACAAAATGTATTATTGCGCCCACGGTATTGATATAGTACATATATGCACCCTCATAGTATTCATATAGGCCCTAAAGTAGGCCTACACACATACATGTTCCCTCGAACAGCTGAGAATCTCATGTAACCAGGGTAATGCTTAATACACGTTTCACCTGGATGCCCTAGCAATCGGTACCTAGGAATGTAACTATGTGTAATTGTGTATTGCATGCGTATAGGCCTATAATAGCCTGCATGAGGCCATTTTCTTCATCGAATAATATAAAAGAGCTCTTGAACATTCTAACGTTGCACCTGAAACAAGATTGACAGGGGCAATTTTTCCCAAAATAACACCCGAAATTAAACAAAAAGTATTTTGGATCCTGATTATGAGATATTTCGGACATGACATCCCTATTTTAAAGTTGGGTATATACCGCTTGGAAACCTTGTGGAAACCTCGAAGTGCCGTTTCCGGCCATCTAGAGGGTTTGTTAATCCCAAAATTTTCTTGTACGCTTCGCGCCAACTCATGGTGGCGCTACGCTTAGATAGTCAACAAGGTCATATCCCCCCCCCCTCGGAAGTACGGATTGCCGCCCATGCATATGACACCATTTTGCACTTCAGCCCTTCTTCGAAAGCAAAAATTGTACACCCCTCCCCTTAGACCCATCCCCCAGGACAGCGATCATTCATGCCTGACGCCCCCCCTATTTGAAAATCCTGGATACGCCCCTGATTAGTTTTTGAATTTATTAGTTTTGTTAATCAGCATGTCTTCCAAACATAATCAATTTTACATGGAAAACAGAAGATGACTTGAGAATTCATAGAGAATAGAAAATTCAGTTTGATTTTGACATCAATTGGTAGTCATATTGGTGATAGAGGTTTCCATTAATAATTGCTTTGACCTACATTCAAATGAAACCTGTTATCCTTTCCCATAACTATATTTCTGTTATCAATTTTGAAATGATCCTTATCTCAGCATGTTTTATTCCTTATGTAGCATGGATATTCATTAACATCCTTACTGAGGACCCTGTACTTGAGAGTAAACTTACTCAAGTTACTCCTAATGGCAGACTCTGTCAATGTATAAACATGTTAACCATGTTTTAGTACATCAGTTCAGGCTGTAATAATTGAATATAGCAAGGTTGTAGTACTTGTTAGCAAAGTTTACGTATATATACATGAAGACTTACCTGGCACCTCACAGAAGGTTCCAGAAAATGTGGGGATACATACACATATGAAGATAACTCCATTCGTAATGCACGTGCCGCCATTTTGACATACAACATTTGTGCATGGATCGACTGGAGCTGAAGTGAAGTACAAAAACAAGATTATTTCAGAATGGAATGTCCTGAATACAGCAAGTATAGGTTATGAGAGTGCAAAGGTAACACAATAGCTGAGAGAAAAAGAAATGGAGTTGCTAAAAATATGAAATGCATAAGTCAATTAATCAAAGTTGGTGACACATACATGATTTTAGTCTTGGTCAAGTCGTGTGTAATACCTTTTTCTTGCGTGCAAACTATACATGCCTCAGAGTCTGTTTCTGACTACCACGAATGTGCTTGCCCACCCCATTTTACATGCCCGAGGATCTGTCCGATACAAACGTCTTGAACATTTCTCCAAAGAGGTGCGTAAACTTATGCAAACCACAAAACCTTTCTTCATGTTATTATTACAAAATTGAGTGTCACGCGAGATCATGTTTCTTCCACAGATATTAGCGACCGTCTAGCAGTGTACAAACCAATCTCAGGCCAAGAGATTGTACACTGCAGGAGGGAGGGTATGAATAAAAATTTGGGGGATATGTTGGCCTAATTGGCAACCTGATTGACTTCTTCTCTTTTCCAAAGCAAATCTGCCAATATCAAATGAAAACTTAAGATAGCCTGGGAGAAATGTGCAAATGATCTAACCAACCATTATCACATGCCATATCCTCCCTGTGGTCAGGTATGGCCTGCAACATACACAGTTTTCACTTGGTGCTACGTTACCTGTATCTAATAGCAAAGGTGTTTTTGTGACAAGCTGTTTGTGTTAACCATTGACGCATTCATTAGGGTGAGTCTGATATCCAGTACTATCATTAACCTTTTCAAACTCAAGCATCAAAGGTTGATTAAAACAGCATTACTTCCTGACAGTTGTATTTACATACATATTTCATTATTTTCTATTTCTGAAAGTTAAGAAGTCATGAAATCCACAAACAGCTTCAACATACTCATATCCATTAAATTTGAACTGATGTTCGCTCATAGGATGACATATTTTGTATTGGTATCATCTACAACCAACATAATTGTGGCTGTGATGACTATCTGTTTCTTAAATTATGAACTAAAGGTTTCATCATTCAGTGACAATACAAATATTAGTAACATTTTTTATTATGTTAACAGATAATGTGTTTAGAGTTAGGGCTAGTACTTAGTTGGTCTCCATCTTAGTGTCTTCATGTTCTGACATATTTGACTAAGTGACATGCAAAGAAAGGGAATGTCTGCAACATTGTTGTAAATAACATTGAACCGAAGACACACACGTATTAACTGCCAGTAAACCAAAACAAACAAAAGAACAAACAATAAGTCAGACAAAATCAAGTACAAAATCACAAGAAAATACACAACACAGGTAGTGAAAGGAACCTTCATTAATCTTGAACAATTATTAAACATTCGGTTTGCAGGCCTTCATTATCTTGGCAAGTACAAGTGACAGAAGTAGGAAAGCTTGTATCTGAAGCAGGCTCACACAAAGCAACTATGTGCCTTGTTCTGCATTAGTGCAAGTTGGAATTGTAAATGTTGATACTGCTGAGGTACTCCCCATAGGTGAGGTCACCACAATTTGTTCTGTTGGACAGTTTCGTTCACTTGGTGCTTCGTTACCTGCCTCTGCTAGCAAAAATGTCTTTGTTACAAGCTGTGAGTGTTAGCCAAAGCATTTAATGAGCAATAAATAAATATAAAAAAAATGTTTCCCTCTTTGCTTTTCATTAAGAATTAACCATCAACCGCTGCTCTTGGGACACTTTTCCATTAAATAATAACTAATTAATTTGCAAACAACACTGAACACATTGAATTTCTTTTGATAGCTCAATGAATTGTTTGAAACGGATACTTTCTATCCTAAAACTGCTGCTCTTGAGACACTTTTCCAATTAATAATAATTAATTAATTTGCAAACAAAACTGGACAGGATTGGATTTTTTGGATAGTTTAGTGGATTGTTTGAAATGGATATCCATATCAATTCTTGTCAAGGAACTTCACCAAAGGCAATGTAAAATGGTTTGTGTTTAATGAAACATCGTAAGTAATAGCTTTGATAATGCTATGTGTTAAAGTGGTCCTTCCATTTAGTACAACAAGAAACACAGACAAAGATATCATTCAAGTAGTGGAAAATTCTAAATGATTTTGGTATACTTTAGGCAAACTATTAGAAAAGGATGATTGATATTTTCCTTTGGTGATTTGTTGATCAACATTATTAAATTATTTACAACTTAGTGGGCCTATCGTTTTGATCATCCAGGACTTTCTTCAGAGCTTTACTGAAACAAAAACAGAGAGAGACCCCTTTGACTTCACTAATATTGCTTTCTCTTTAGACCAAATCATCTTTCTGTCCTTCTATCTCCTGTAAGTTTGTTTTTAGTCTGTTACAGCCTGTGGATGTAGAAAACCAACAGAATATTGATATTTCAATTATCCAAATTCAATCAACAGACAGACCATTCTAACAATAAGCAATAGGAGTTTTTGTTTCTGTTAAATACTAGTAAAAAGACCCTCTCGAGTATCACAACGAGGATGTTGGTGCGCAGCGCAGCAGTGCTAGTAACAATGCGTGGGCAATCTAGTTTTAAACACCTCAAGACTAGGGCTCTCCTTAACGGCCGAGGATTGCGTGTTCCAGTCTTTTATAGTCCTAGGATAGAAACTATACTGAAAAGCATGATGATTCTGGGTCAAGCAGACTTGCCTTTTGGTGGAGTGTACTTGTCAACAAGACATATTTATGTTGCAAAATGGTTTTGTTTTCATAATTTTTATTCTTGTCTGTAGCATTAAGATATGTTTTAACACATTGTTCTGTATCACTACAATAGGTGAACACCAAACAGACAGTTGAAATCAACCACCCTTATGTAAAGAAACAGAAAACAAAAGCATACATAGGACTCAAAGAGGCTTGAACGATAACATTCCACGGATTCTATGAGGCTACACATTGATTTAGTGTCAGGCAAAAAAAAATTGATCTTGCCTAAAACACACTAATGTTACAGGTATCTGGATAAAACTGAAAGATAAAATTATATTAGGAAAACTACTGAATATACAACTAAACTCTACTTTCAAATCTATTCAGTGTAAGTGCCTTTGTCCACTGTTGCCCATTGTCATCTCCTTATATCCAATACCTTACCATGTAAGACACACTGAAACAAGACAAATATAATTTTTCCTACAGGTTATCTGATGCTACTGTGGCGATGCATTTCTGGAATCAATGTATCTGTACTATGAAGACCAAGTGGTGTACTTACGTGTTTGACAGACGTTGCCTGAGAATCCTCCGACACACGTACATTGGAAGGTATCACCAAAAACAGTGCAGGTACCACCATTTAGACAAGGTGATCCACTACAGGGATTAGCTATAGTGACAAAGAGATGGGGAAATATAGAAACCATTAATGCTAGAAAAATGCTAGAAAAATTAATATATAAAGATACAAAAGTACAAAAATATATACATATGTTACAAAACAAGGTTCTTATCCATACACAGTTAATGAAACATGTATAGTACATAAAAGATCCTACCTAGATAGAATACTGCATCTCTAACATTAGCTTCAGTTACACACTTGATATTTATCAGTAGATGTTAAATTCTACCAGCAATGATAAATGTTCACTGGTATATATTAGGCTAGTTATTACTTCAGTGGCCTTGCATGGGTTGTAGTCAATGTAGTACCACCATTTTAACCCATGGGTGTTAAATGCCATTGTATAGACCAGAAAGTCATGATAGACCATGTTTGCAGCTCGTTATGCTAAATTGACAACTTTTGTTATGTATGATAGGTATTAATTAGCATGAGCTGACAGTCTCATTTATTTTTGGAAGTCTTATAGCATATGTCATTTGGAATATTCATACGTTACTCAGTGTGCTTATGTTCCAGTTGGGTTTTGCAGTGATCCCTAAGTAAACTGCATAGCTTAACTTGGTATAAAAAGCTTTGTAGACCAAGTTCTGAAGCTGGTTTGGACTTGTTCTTTTTTATTCCAGGAAAGAGAACTGTAGACTGTGGGATTGAAGTTCAATAAATATTCAATTGACACCCTAAACTGCTGTCACATAAGATAATCCCAGCCTATTAAACTTACTTTACATGTAAGAATCTGGATGAACATTACAGGTATTTATAACTTGTTAGTTTTAGTTACTATAATAGCTTTGTGCATATTTCATGTGACTAGACATAACACTAGTAGTCCTATGGATCATTGCACTACTTAGTGCAGTGAAGCAGAAGGAAAGTGGAATAAGTCAAGCTAGGTAGTGGCAGACCAAACCACTTCTAAGATTCTATTGTTTTCAACATTCTATAGTTCATGGTACTTCTATGGCAACTTGTTTTAGTTATGTAGGATTGACTGAGACAAAAATAAGGCAAAACTGAACACAACCAGGCACAAATGGATTATTCAGGGCAAATTTTAATGGTAGTTCTGACATCCCAGATGACAAAATTTCATTTCTGACAACCAAAATCAGCTGTGGACAAACAGTTGTTAACATAAAATTCAGTGTGCACAGTAATCAAATACCCCAAAATAAGTACAATGATGAATTGGTATCATTGCTAACCTGGTGATCTATTTCCAAACCTACACATCTCTCCCACAGTTTATAAATTTGTAATCTTAGTTTGCTACATTAACTACAGGCAAGCAATTTGTAAGGCCTGGTTGTCTGAGACACAACCAGAAAAAATCCTTAATAACAATTTGCACTGATTATTTGCACAAGTGCCACCATTTTAGCAAAGGTTGACAGCACAAAAGACGGTAACAAAACTGGTCAGATTGGATCTTGGGCTTTGACTTCCAGACTGAGACAGCCACGTTCCACAACTTACTTGTGTCAAACATGCAATCCAGAAAGCTAAAAGGCTAACTGATTTCTTGAAACATTGTATACAAGAACATCTTATTGTAAAAATGCAAACAAGATTTTCAAGTTTTGACGACCATTGTTAACCTTATGTGATCAGCAACTTAGGGATTGCACTCAAGTTTAAGGTTCAACCATGGTTTACCTATTGAGTTATCATGTCTATAAGCTTTCCAGACTTTGACCTCTACTTAATAATAATAATATAAAGCATTTATATAGCGCCTAACATCACAAAGGCCACTAAGCGCTTTACAGTAAAAGGTGAAACAGAAAAATGCAAAACTACAAAACTACAAAACTGCAAAATATCAAACAACGAATAAAAACACTAAAAAACACCTAAAAGAACAGGAGATGCAAATAGACATGGTAAAAAGGCGGATAAAGGTATAAGAAAGTTAAAGTATGGAAAAAGTTATGAAATGTCATTGTTAAAAAGATATGTTTTTAAACGGCTCTTAAAAACAGTCACAGATGGAGCGGTTCTGATGTCAACCGGGAGCTTGTTCCAAATGTCTGGGGCTGCTGCTGCAAAGGCTCGGTGACCGTAGAAAGACGTGTTGGTGTTCTTGGGGGGCTCCAGCAGGGCAAGAGATGCAGAACGAAGTAACCGGGGTGGTGTGTAAGGCAATAAAAGCTCAGAGATGTAAGTAGGTCCCTGATTGTTAAGGGCTTTGTATGTAAGAAGCGAGACTTTGAAAACAACTCTGTCTCTAATCGGTAGCCAATGTAAATCTCGGAGAACTGGTGTAATGTGATGATGGTCATTGCGCTTTATCTTAGTGACAAGTCTCGCTGCAGCATTCTGAAATAACTGGAGTCTCCCAAGGTCACGAGCCGGAAGACCATAAAATAAACTATTGCAATAATCCAAACGGGACGTTACAAAAGCGTGTTCAAGGCGTTCTGTTGATGAATTATCGAGGAAGTGACGTATTTTGCCGATTTTGTATAATGAAAATGAAGCGTTTCGAGCAACTTCTCTGACATGACCTCTCATCTGTAGAGTGTTGTCAAGCGTGACTCCGAGGTCTTTCACAGCTGCAGACGGAGGAATTTCGGCTCCGCATATAGATATATTTGGAAAAGGGGGAGATCTCTTGAACCTAGATGTAAGATGAAGAACTTCAGTTTTGGATTCGTTCAACATAAGCTTGTTTTTCACACTCCATGTTTTAATGTCAGCGATACATATCTCCAGTCTATGAATCGCATTGCCGCGATCCATCGGGTCCAAGACGAGGTACAATTGTGTGTCATCGGCGTAAATCATATGTTCGATACCATGGGACTTTATTATATCGGCGATAGGTGCTGTATACATGGTAAAAATGGAGGGACCGGCTACTGATCCTTGTGGTACACCTTCATTAATTGAATATTCATCGGACTGAACACCATTGATGTTACTTACCTCAAAGGACCTTTGCCTCATAAAAACAATTGAGTTCTTGCAAAACACTAATATGGATCCACATTGAAGATTGTAAGTTCATTCAAGCTCTACTATTTGAGATACTGTGTTTACATGGTTTTCAAACCTTGACCTCTTGACCTCAAGTCACCTTGAACTAGTGTTGCTGCCATTTAACTTTAACCGTTAAACAAATAAATGTACCAATAAACGCTCACAGAAATTGTGTTTCTGTTAATAGCTAGTCAGTCCTGTCACCAAGCATTTCTAGAAATTTGTGGAGAACAACATGTTCAGTATAAATAAACTCTACACATAAGCTTACCATTAATACATGGCCATTGGTACTATTACAGTTGTCTTTACAAACATATTTCATTATTATCTATTTCTGAAAGTGAATAAGTCATGAAATCCACAAACAGCTTCTGTGAACTAAAATTATGAACTAAAGGTTTCATCATTCAGTGACAATACAAATATTAGTATCATAGTTATTATGTTAACAGATAATGTGTTTAGAGTTAGGGCTAGTACTTATTTGGTCTCCATCTTAGTTCAAGTTCAAACTGTCCTCATGTTTTGATATGTCTGACTACATGACATGCAAAGAAAGGGAATGTCTGCAACATTATTGTAAATAACATTGAACCAAAGACACACCGTATCAATAGCCAGTTAACCAAAACAAACAAAAGAACAAACAATAAGTCAGACAAAAACAAGTACAAAATCACAAGAAAATAGAAAGCACAGGTAGTGAAAGGAAACCTTCACTAACTTGAACAATAATTAAACATTCGGTTTGTAGGCCTTCATTATCTTGGCAAGTACAAGTGACAGAAGTAGCACCCAGAGGCAGCAGGAAGCAGGGTCACAAGAAGCAACTAATGTGCCTTGTTCTGCATCCATGCAGGTTGGAGTTGTAAATGTTGCTACTGCTGAGGTACTCCCCGTAGGTGTAGGCACCACAATTTGTTCTGTTGGACAGTTTGGTTCACTTGGTGCTTCATTACCTGCCTCTGCTAAAATATCTTTGTTACAAGCTGTCAGTGTTAACCAAAGCATTTAATGAGCAATAAATAAATATTAAACAATTTTTTTCCCTCTTTGCTCTTCAATAAGAATTAACCTTCAACCGCTGCTCTTGGGACACTTTTCCATTTAATAATAATTAATTAATTTGCAAACAACACTGAACAGATTGAATTTTTTGGATAGTTGAATGAATTGTTTAAAACAGATACTTTCTATCATAAAACTGCTGCTCTTGAGACACTTTTCCAGTTACTAATAATTAATTAATTAATTTGCAAACAAAACTGAACAGGATTGAATTTTTTGGATAGTTCAGTGGATTGTTTGAAATGGATATCTGTATCAATTCTTGTGAAGGAACTTCACCAAAGGCAATGTAAAATGGTTTGTGTTTAATGAAAAAAAATCGTAAATAATAGCTTTGATAATGCTATGTGTTAAAGTGGTCCCTCCATTTAGTACAACAAGAAACACAGACAAAGATATCATTCAAGTAGTGGAAAGTTCTAAATGATTTTGGTTTACTTTAGGCAAACTATTAGAAACGGATGATGATATTTTCCTTTGGTGATTTGTTGATCAACATTATTAAATTATTTAAAAGTTAAAGGGCCTATCGTTTTGATTATGCCAGGACTTCTTCAGAGCTTTACTGAAACTCATATGACTGAAAATTAGATACAAAATTTGTCATTAGAAAATAATTCCAAGGCATTTGGCAGTCAGGCACAATCAAAACCAAAGATATTTGCCACATATTAAGCCAAAGATGATTGTCGAATTTGTGTCTCCTTTAAAAGCTAAACCAACATAACCTGTGTAGCCCATACCAAAATAAAACACAAATTTAAAAATGTACGAAACTGTCTCAGTCCTTATTTCATTGTCAGAAAAAATAAAAGATCAGAAAGCCAATGGGCTTTATATATCATGGGTCTCTTTAGAGCTAGACCTTGCTAAGTGATACCTTGTGTCAAGACCAACATTAATAGTGACAATCTTTGTTTTCACAATAAGCACACGACTATAAAAGAAGTCTAGTAACATTTTTTAGAAAAGTATGTCATCTGTATTATCAAATAGTTTTAGTGCACCCTCCAAGATACTCTCAGAATTACAAGGTATTTTTGAAACTGCCAAATTTGATTGCTTGGCACTCTGCTTGTTTAATTCAAATGATCCAGCTGAAATATTCAACAAAAGCAATAGATAATGGGCCCCGAAGAATTATACTCTTGAAGGGGCAGCGTAGGTGCAGGAACAAAAACTGTTTACAAAGAGATAACTAAAATTAAATATGTATATTAGGGTAAGAGTGTTTTCTACAGTAAGAATGGTATCATTTGCAGCCTTTATTAAACTCTCCAATAAATGAATGTTGCAACAACTCGAAATGACTACCACAGTGCCTTTATACATTTACATAAACATTTACATTTACATATATATATATATATATATATATATATATATATATATAGGAATAACGGAAAAACTGTTAAACAACTATGCACATATATATGTATATGTATATGTATTTATATATATATATATATATATATATATATATAATTGAAAACTAAATGAGAAGCAAAATCCAGAACAGTGAAGAAACTTGCAGCCTCCACCGGGATTCGAACCCGGGTCTCCCGCTTTATATGCGGACACCCTAACCACTAGGCTATGGACGCTGATTGTATGTCCAGAGGTTCGAAACCGGTAAGGAAGGTTGTAATTTCACTGTAGGCGTTTGTCACCTGTATCGAACAATACTAGTTCTGTTTTGGTGACATATTTGCCTTACTCTAGAGATCAAACATGATTCTAACCAACTCGAAGCCACTTGTGATTCCTAAATATATGTATATACTACCATAAATAGAATGTTCTTGTCCTGTCTCACTGCAAGCAGTATACCCATCCAGCCAAATTGTTCTCTTTCTGCACAATATGCTTAATACATTTAAATTTCCTATTTACAATTAAGAAAGGAATAATACAGTATGACCCCAAATTGAAGCATATATTTTTACAACAAAAGCTCATTAAGAATTGGCAGGCAGCTAGTAATCTACCGATAGTCTTAGCCTTTGCTGATACTCCTAGTTCTGTTTTCTTAAAGTAAAACATGTATTTGGATTTTCTCAATTATTTTTTTTTATTCATGTTTTTGTGGGGGGGGGGGGGTGAAAGAGGGTTTTTTTTTTATTTTCTTATTTGAAATGAAACTGAAGCCAAATTAATTACACCTTGATCAGATTTCAGGATCAATTCTTCATAATAAATCGATTTTACTAATAGCTTTGATAATGCAATGTTTAAGCGATGCCTCCGCTAATGTCCAATGAAAAAAAACAGACAAAAATATCATCCAATTAGTGAAAAAGTCTACATGAGTTTTGCTTACTTTAAGCAAACTATTAGAGAAGGTTGTTAATTTAATCTTTGATGATTGTGGTACTACACGATCAAGTCGTGTTAACTAAAGACCATCGTGCCTGCCCGACTGATCACTACCCAACTCAACCAGACTGTCGTCATGTATGAAATTGTGGATAACATGGCAGTGTGGACTAGAATACAACTGATCAAGAGTAGTGGGGAAAATTTATGCATCAAGCCTCAATTAGTACTCTAGTATTAATTAGAAAATTGTGCTTCCATCTCAAAGCAGAGATCTGGAAAATAAGAACAAATTACATTTATTATTGGATATAACCACAAACGTTTCATAGTGTTTTATCTTGTGACCAATGATCCCCAATGTCCTCAACTAATTCCCTTGACTAAAGAAGACAAAATGAAATTCAATGAGACTATATGTCACCCAAGTCTTGTATATTCTTACCTAAAAACACATTGAAGGTACAGACATCTGATGAGCCAAGATTATCTGAGCATGAGCATGCAACAGCAGTAGTAGTTCCTGCTTGGAAAGGGCTTCCAGCTGGAGGGTTGCAAGTGACTGCCAGACCACCCTGTTCAGCATCATTACAAGTGGGGGGTGTAGTGAAACTGTTGACAGTGCCAACTGGACAACCAGACAGCACAGGTGCAGTGTTTGCAGTTGTTGTTTCATCTGATGACAAAAGATTAAAATATAGTGACAATTAAAGGGATAGGATTCTCAAGAGTGATTCTACTGATTGCATTATGATAAGCAGGATCAGAAGGAATTTTCACAGCAGATGTTATTTTCACATTATCATGAAACCAAAAGTCAGTTACTGACAGGATAGATATTATCCAATTTAATAAAAGCTACAAGTTTTGACTTGTAGCAGTACAATAAGCAGTACAACTTCACAACTAGAGTACATGGTCAGAAGAAGTACTAACTGTTAGTGACTTTCCATTGATAGGGAACATATCTACAAAGTAAAAATACAGACCATATTTCACACCAATAATCCCTAAAAGCATTTTTCGCACAAACCGAGGGCAAAAACTACAGAATAAGGATCACTGAGTTTTCACTGACGTTAAAAGTGATGAAAGCTTCAAGACTGAGTTTCTGCACAATGCGTGTCATACAGTTTGTTGTAATTATATGATTCAAAAGAAACAACAGCAATGTTGAATGTTTTCCTTTTTTCAAATTTTAGACATTGCTCAACATTCAAGTGCAATGACTGTAGTAAGCCTACACTATTTCATCTGTGCAAATGACTGACATCTACAGTACAGTTACATGTCATGAACTGTGCTGCCAATTTCCTAGAAAATGTTGTACACAATTGTCTACAACTAGTTGATTGTGTCAATTACTTATAAATAATTCAGCATTAATTTTACACAATTGTAGAATATTGTCTACAGGAGTTCAACGATGACAATACTGTGTTTGTCTTTGAGTATCTCTATCAGTGCTGTTCAATCTCCGACACTAAGCTCACCTACACCTCAAACCATCCGCCTTGTTTTTTTTTAAGAACTTTGGGGGATTCACCAGCAAACCACCTGAACTTCAGCTATTTCAAACTTGCAATTTAGCCTTCCCAAAAAGAAAGAGCTAGTGTGTGTGAAGCATAAATACTGTAAAGGCCTGAACACATATAAGCAAACAGTTAGTTATAGTACACTTGACTAAACAGTGTGAACTACTTTCAGAATATTATGTTAGCTTAATGCAATATACTGCCCTTACTGTGAAATCAAAAATCAAAACAAAACAAAGACAGAAAGAGCATGTTTGTAAACAGAGAAGAATGGTGACAACAATGAACAAATCACTTAAGGGCCATATTGGTGGCAAAGATCTGACTCCACAATTTGACAGATGTTTTGACAGATGATAGTTTGATAGTTGTTTCTAAACACAGTTGCTTTAAATCAAAGTAAATCTGATAAGTGCTCCCTCTACTTTTAGCAACTTCTAACAATCTTCACAACAAAAGGCAGCTACTGTAGCTCTACTTAAGAGATTACAAACTGTTTCCCACCAAGCTGTTCTAAAATTCAACTTACCATCGTTCACTACTACATTAAAGCTGCACGTCGAGGAACTGCCTCCAGACCTGAATGTGTATGTCAGAAGCACTGCCTCACTGCCAATTTGAATAAGTGCATTAGGATTTACAGGATTGTTAACGCCAACACCGATGCTAGTAGGTTCCGTCCATTCAACAGATACAAAAGGACGAGATGTCATGGTATCTTGACTTGAAGGAAGAAATATATCTCCAGGACAGTTGTTGATCACAGGACCAGCCACTGAAATGAAAAGTGAGTATTCTCTGTCACTGAAATTGAGTGAAATAATAATGCAGCTAATTACTGTACCTAGAACATCATAATGCTCAGTTGTAGCAATGACTGTCACATCAGTCCTTGTTAAGGAAACTACATTCATGAGAATCACAAAAAGGGGTGATGAATCAGAAATGATACCTTCCCATCAAAATTACTTTAACAATAAAGAGACTATAAAGTGAACAAACAGGCATCTTTTGTTAAGTGGTACTGGCATTACTTACTGTATTTATGTCAAATGAAAGGTTGTGAGCACATGCATTGTCACAATATCACAAAAAGATCAATTTAAGGGTTAGAAATTTTTTCAACATATCTAGAATTTGTGTGTCCCTCCCTATACAGTCCAATTACTACAACTTTGCACACAAATATTATTCCAATTATCAAGCATTGGTTACTTCAGTGATAAGCACAGTACTAAAGTTTGCTGACCGATGAATCAAAGGAGCCATGCAAGATGAAAGATCTGTTTACAACAATCGACCACTGCTTCATATGCAAAAACTGATACCAAACCTACCGAAGACATGTGTATTGAGTAATTTATTAAAGCAATATGAGTTTCAACAAGCTTCTCCAAAAATGATGACATTAACTATTGGTTCACAAAATTGCAATGCTTTTATCTCTGTTTCATTACCGGTTAAGTTGACCAAATATGTTTCTAGCAACTGCTAGAAACTCTTTTTAGCATGTCTAAGAACACAGTAGTGTCATGAGTTTAAAGGGATATTGTTATCTAATTCCAATAATGAAATGTATTAACTACAGCACTCAAACATCTGAACTGTTAAAGGACTATTAGGGTAACTCAAATTTATTATGAGGATAGTGAAAGCACTCTAATATTCTCTATACGAGTTAATCTTCCAATCTTCAATAAATTAATCATTGAATTGATAGTCCATAATTATCATTGAAAAGAGTCTAAATGTACATATTAACATCTATTTAGATAAACACTTTAACATATTGCAAAAGCAAAAATTTAATTCATAACATACCATTGGCCTGATTTACAACCTGCTGTGATGCTAGGCTCTGATATAGGATCCCTGTATCTTGAAGAAAGGAGCATCTGGGAAATAAAGAATTTACCATTTCTAGATATTGTCGAGTTGGGTCAATAAATGATATTAGCATAGTAACATGAGAAAGCAAAGAAAGGGGCAACTGCATAATAAAGAATATTACTCCAACATTCAATACAGTAACATGCAAGTGCCAAAAAAAAAGAGAGGGCCATCTGCAAAATCAAGAAAACCATTTCTATTTGTAGTTGTGCACTGATAGACCAATAATGAATACTATAAGTAAAGTAACAAATGCAATCTTGATAAAGCAAGGGGCATCTGCAAAATCAAGAAAATCATATCTATTTGTAGTTTTATACTGTAAGACCAATAAGGAATAAGCAAAGTTAACATGCAAGATAATGAAAGGGGCATCTGCAAAATCAAGAAAAACCATTACTATTTGTTGTTATATACTGTGAGGCCAATAAGAAATAAGCACAGTAACATGCATGTGCAAAATAATAGAATGTTTTATACTGTAAGGCCAAGAAGGAACAAAAAGGGGTGTCTTGATTTTACAGATGCAGTACAATACATGTTAAATAGAATTTAAGGAGAGCAGCAATGCCGCAGGATCTTATATACTTTGCACACTGAAAGGCATATTCCAGCAGCTGAAATATTGGTAACTCTTAATTAACTTTGAACACAAAAAAAGGGTATTGTTGTTCTCAATAGAATTTAAAAAAAAACTTCAAGTTATAGGATTCCTTAAATACTGAATGCTCTATACATTATGTTGTGTCTTGAGCCTGGTCGTAAAAAAACACTTGTTTGTCAGACTGATCTTTATTGATGTTACATATTAATTACAGACAGTAAATGAGGGTGCTGAGACAATATGGCTGTGAGTTGTTATTGCATTAGCTCCACAAGTTACAGTATCCTAGTACACTACACAATATTAGGTTTTAAAGTCGGAGGCCATTTTACCCAATTGCTGGGCTGTCTGGCATTATCTCTGACACATGGCCATCCTATGTTATCCCCTTGAGCCCTTGGTGTGTCCAGGGCTGAGGGAATGCAGCCCTAAGTTCAATTACAGTGCCCAGTTAAATATGCCAGGCTATCAAGAGGCCTCATGAGAGTAAGGGATAAAAAGGTGTGTTCTAATGTTCGCATTATAGATAGGCCTAGGAGTGCTTAGCATTGACTTAAATAGCACAGTAGGCCGAACATAAACTGTCATTAAGTCTCCACTTCAACATGTTAATCCTAATCAAGGCAATAATTTTGACCAATTAGACCATAATCACGCAACAGGATTTACTTAACCCTGGCTTGTAAATACTGATAATGAACAGTTAGATTAGAAATTCTTTTTCAAAAAGGCAAAAGTATTATTTCATCACAAAATGCAAAACTATGTTAAATTTCTAACCATTGCATAAACTCCAAATTGCATTGGTTTTCTAGCAAAATAACTATCCAGGTACAATGCCCCTAGCTTAGTACAGTAGCTGGTTCAGGCTAGATGCCAAGTGATGATGAAGCAGTATTATGAGTATACGCCCTAACTAGTACTTAGTTCCAGTAGTATAGTGAAGGCTTCATAACTGAGGTACCTTTGTAATTGAACTTTTTTGAGGCATTTGGAAATCTTACTCCCTAAAATAACCAAAATTACCTCAATATAATACCAATACTCTCTGGGACCTGACCAGTTTGCACTTAGAGGCTCAGAGCATAGCAAAATCATCCAAAGTCAATGGATGTATACTTAGGCCTACACTACAGTTAGCGTATCAACGAATGTATCAATTTAGGGGTATGAAAGAACTTGACAAGGCAGACATTTTGTGGTCACATTCTGCTCACTTATAAGTTGCGTAGGCACTGAACATACATATTTTGATATCCTTACATTTTTGAGGAACTACATGAAAAACACATACAGTTGCTCAGGGATTTGGACTTTTTCCTTGATAGACATCGTTGATCAAATCCTTAAGTGTGTCAATTATGAGCCCACCATGCTATTACTAATTAGTAAACTAGTATAGTAAAGGCTTCAAAACTGACGCAGCTTCGTATTTGACTCACCTTCAAATATTACTAGCAATGGTACAGCAGGCAGCCTAAACTTTTTAAGCAGAGTTACATATTTGATGAGCTTTAATCCATTTCAGGTACTGTATACTGATCAAATTGTGGTTTATTTAAAAGCTTTTGACAATCTCCCCCAGTTTTGCACATTGTTTGGACATTTGGAAATCTGCCTCCCTAAAAATAACCAAAATTACATCAATATGATACCACTCACTACTGTCTGGGACCTGACCTGTCTGAGCTTAGAGGCTCAGAGAATAGCAAACAACATCCAATTTCAATGGATGTAGCCTATACATAGACCTACACTACAGTTATCTTATCGATGAATGTTTCAATTAAGGGGTATGAAAGAACTTGACATGGCAGACATTTTGTGGTCACACTCTGTTCAATTGTACGTTGCGTAGGCACTGAACAATAAATATTTTGAGATCATTACATTCCTGAGGAACTAGGCCTAGGCCTAGGCCTACACCTATGAAAAATGCATAAAGTTGAGTAACTTGGATTTTTCGTTGATAGACATCGTTAATCAAACTTTAAGTGTGTCAATTATGAGCCCACCATTCTACTAGTAGTAGCACTGAGTAGTCCTAGTAGTACGAAATTATTGACTAAGTATAATTTAAGGCTGGGTGGGGTCTACTCTTATTCTTAATGTCTTATATTTAAAACAAGGATAGACTTTGGCCTAGCCTAGGCTTTTTTAGTTTAAATTAAGCATAGGATAATCTGAAGCCTTAGCGAAGGCCAACTTGTCCTTAAAAAAACTGAAACTAAGTTCTGTGATACTGTTACTTGTTTGTTATGTTATTGTTAGACTATTCCCTACTCCCCTGCCCTAGCCTAGATCTTCTATTGTATGCCTAACGTTAAGCGTATCAAACTAAAGTAGCAAAACAACGCAGGCCTAGGCTACAGTTTTAGTAGTGTTGTTGTTTTTTTACTTTTGTAATGTTTCGAATCTGACCTCCGAGTTACTATTGTAGAACCTCTCTGTCAGGAAGATATTTTCAAAAGACATGTCCTCTGTTTTCGAGTTGTTGTTTTTTCCACGGAATGCATTATTGCACTTAGCCGAGTCCGACCCCTGAGCTTTTTGTCTTTATTGGAATCGTAGCCTTCGTATGTGGAATAGTATTCTGCGTAGCGTCAGGCTGTCAGGATTTTTGACGTATATCCTAAGCTACTGTCGTCTGCATCAGTTTAGTCTATTCCATTTGGAGTAAGGGTGTATCGAATCGTCATTTTCGGTTTGAGAATAATACTCTAATTTGGTCTTCATATTTTCCTTTAAAATAAGTAATATCTAATATGATATGCATTTGCAATAATATGTTTAATAATTTGCAAAAAAGTTTTTCTGAGTATTTGCAAAAAAACCGACATTTTTTACAACTTCCTATCCCCATCTTCAGTCACATCAACCTTCATGAGAGCCTTGCAAACTTCGTCTACGTCATGCTTTCTGACAACTGTTTAGGCTACTGTCGTCTGCCATTGGCTTATTCCATTTTAGGTTAGGCTGTTTTATATCTGTCTGCGACATATAAGTATATATATATTTCCGAGATACCCTACAACATTTTTAAGTCAATTTATGTGAGACTAAATTGAATTATACTACACAGCAACGGTCTTTGGTGATTACTACAGAATATTTCTGTGTAAGTGTCATCATTACTACTCCTTTCCCTAACTTATTATAGTATCCCCCAACCCCCATTATTTTTAGTATATTTATACCAATACTATAGTAAAGGCATAGATACCGTAGCGTATAAGAAACATCAATAAGTTTACGGCATCATGGGCATGAGCACATGTACGAAAACTACCGTTTCGATGCTATTTATCAATCCCGCATTGGGTCATTCTCACATATCGTTTTACACCCACAAACCGTGGAAAGTTCAAAATTCTGACACGTAGTCCTTCTACAGAGAAAGACATCGAACAAGAGAAAAAACCTGACTAAGAAGTAGCCTAAATATTTGACTTAACCAGGTCTCCCACGGGTGTAATTATTTCCCCAAATGTCGGGAAAATCAAGAGAGAAGATTTTGATACTCACATCAAAACGTATACTGTTCATGTGTACTAAAAACATAAACAACAAATTTCATGATCATTGCATATGATCTGTGGCCTATAGATTCCATCATAACTGAAAACTCTACAGAAGACCAAGTTTTGGACCCTCCCATATATGACGAAAAAAATATTTTCCTTAACAACTTGGTTCATGAGGAAAGCTTAACCTACCGCTACTTTATAGCTTTTTATATATATATATATATATATATATATATATATATATATATATATATATATATATATATATATATATATATATAACATCATAACATGTATTTTGGCTGATGTATCATCAAATGAATTTGTGATAACAGTTCATACTTATTTTTTTAGTGGCGTAGCGTACATTAGCTTAACATGTAGTATAGACTAAACTGTAAGTCATGTTTGTAACGTACTACATTGTTTAAGCAATTTGCCATTGGGCTTCTTTTATGTTATGTGATATCAATTCCCCACCCCGTCCCACCCTATCCCACCCCACTACTTTGTTTAAGCAATTTGCCATTGGGCTTCTTTTATGTTATGTGATATCAATCCCCCACCCCGTCCCACCCCATCCCCACCCCATCCCTACGCTCTCGAGTGAATGACAAAGATGCGTAGGAAGGACGGATTGAAGCAGGGAGTTGTTATGGAAACTCCCTGATTGAAGCATGCATGAGGTGCACGGTGTATGCTATCAGGTAACTGTGCAGTGTTGAAGTGAAGGAAAGATACATGTAATTGCTTACCTGAATCCTATATTTCCAGATGCAGGCCCAGCCTGGTATGTGAATACTACTGGTGTGGACTTGACGTTATTGCTTGTCGTTCCAACGGTGCTAGCAGTAGTACCGCAATTGTAGACGTTATACTCGTTAGTAGGCAGGGGATTTCCGTTGACACGAGTAAATGTTCCAACAAGTGAATTGGTGGCAGTATCTCGAGCTTGGATTATGAACTCTCGTAAACTCCGACCAGCAGGCTGGTTGGCATAGACGGTGACTGGAATCCGGGGGAAAAGTCAAACAAACATGTAGTAGAAGTTATCCTTGTTCACAATTCGTTGCTATCATTTAGAACTAGAGTAACATACTATAGCACTTTGAAACACCAGTGAGTGCTTTCTCTTAAACTACATTACAAGCACCTAGTAAAAAAGAACTAAAAAAAAACACAAAAAACATAACATAAAGGGTGGGGATGGGAAAGGTAGGCCTATATGTGTTATGAAGTTATTTATATTACGTTTTTTTTTTTATGATTGAGAACAAAGGAGTAAATCAATCAATGAGAACATCAAACACCGTAGCCTACATTGTCTCAAGAGAGGGTGTTAGACTGTACACCCCCCCCCCCCTCCTTTTATGATAACCCCACAAAGAGTTAAGAGTAGTCATATGGCGTAAACTTGCACGTAGGCCTAATTATATACCTTATATGTTAGTTTAAATATGCCTCCAATTGCATCATTTCACGTGTACTGTTTTCTTTCCCTTAACGGACCCCCAGACACCCCTAAAATGGAGACGGTGCATCACATCCTCTTTAAAATCTTCGACCTGCACCCGAGAAGTTACACAAGCTAACAACTAAAGGATTACATTTCATCGTACCCTTGCAAACTGCTCACATGATTACATAAATAAGTAAGTACGTTATCAGCGGATAACGCAGACCGATTCCAACATTGGACAATACAATTCCCTCTGTCGCCCTCATTTATACCTGGTGAATGGGCATTTATCTGTGCTCATTGAGATCGTTCTATATATTATCTATATATTATCTGTATATTCTATATATGATAAAAGGCACAAGAATCAACTGCTGTAGCCTATAGCTATAATAATGCCAAATCAATATTTACAACATGAACAATAAACATATGTATATATGTGAAACTCTCAAGAAATAATTTAATCGTAATGGATTACTGTATCAGAGTAAATGTTACCGATGTTATGAAATCATTTCTAATTCCCGTATGATTAGAAGGGAAATGCGATGTGTTGGTTTTTTTTTTTTTTTTAAGTGAAGTCAAATATTTCTTGGTAGTGCAATTTTTAACTGAAATGAGAATAAATTGTAAGCAGTAAATTTCAAAGAATCATGAGACAAACTGTATGGAATTGACTGCAGAACTCACCAAGTTTATCTCTTTAATCTCTTTACAATTTTTATTTTGGAGGCGATTTTTGGGTCTCTCCTTTCAACACGTTCTCCACGCAAGCTGCATTTTTTCATTTATTGATACCATATTTCAGTCATACATGAAAAGACTATGCACCTATGACGTTAACTGATACTATAGTCCAGAGGTAGGCACGAAATGGATCTTGTGTGTGGGCCAAATTGAGGTTCTGTATATAGCCTATCCGCACGGTTGGGCCTATACTCCTTTGAAAAAGGAATATTACATTACATAGGACATTATAAGCCCCATAAGATCAGAAAGCTCTACAGACGGATTGTGAAACTGCTATGTCGACATAAATAATATCACACGTATAAGTATATAGGCATCTACACACAAACAAACAAAATATAAATTCAAAAGTATACGAGTTATGTTTTCCTTGCTATAAAGTATAAGGGTATGCGGGCCGAATTAACGTATGATTTGAAAAACAACAGAAAACGTGCCGGTACATTATTAATGCACAGTGGCGTAGGAAGGTACTTTTGAGTGGGGGGGCTGAAGACTGATGGCCGACCTGGGGGAGGGGTCTAAGGGGAGGGGGTGTCCCCCTCCCCTTTGGATTTTTTTGGGCATTTCCAGGTGGCCTCAGATGCAATTTGGTGCAATATAGCACACTTCAATTCCCACTCCATTTTTTAAAAATTTTTGCATTTTCACCTGGCCTTAGATGCAATTTGGTGCTCCAAATGAGATTTTTTTCTCATTTGGAAATGAAAAAGGGGTTTTCTGACTTGCCAAGCGGGGGGGCGGAATGATACTTCCGCCCCCCCCCCCATATTTTTCACTGGGGGGCTGGCGCCCCACCCCCCCCCCCCCAGCCCCCCGGTTCCTACGCCCTTGTTAATGCATCCCTCGGACCTTTATAAATTTACAGCCTGAAGAAATATTGAAAGCGATGGAATTAGGTGTGTAAGTAGGAATACTTTGAAATGAACCGAAGCAATCGGAGCCTACATGTATATTGTGAAGAGAATATTCTCTACCAAATCATACAACAGTTATAATAACTTTATGCATATACGGACCACCAAGTGCTCAAGGTAACTAAGATGCCATGAAGGTCATCCATTTGTGCGAATATATACATGATATTGTAGTTGATATTACGTTGCAAACTTACAGAAAACGCAGACTAAAGTGAGAACCTTTGTAACTAATGTGAATTTCTTTCATTCGGGGAAACTTTTTTTACCTTGTTTTGAGATCGCATGACGTCATATTTAGATAACGTCACAATGTGGCCGTGTTCGTTTCCAGGACCAGTTAATTAAGTACCGAGGTTGAGCCATGCTAAGATATTTTACGGCGCTATACAAGATCTTTCGGATGGACGTAACGTATGGGTTTCTTAACAACCTTAATTGAACTGAACGTCCTCAATAAAACATTACGACAGAATCCAACTCAATCTGTCAGAAATGCAAATTGTATAAGCTTTGATATTGCAGACGACATAATTATCTCTAACAGTAGGACTTTCGCTGCCACCTTTATTGTTTTCACTATTGCGGGAAAGGTCCAGCTACGAGTCTTCTCGTGAAACGATGTTTTCTGGTTTCTTACAAATTTAACATGGAACAATGCAAAAAACCTGACAGCCTACGTCTGTTCCTTTATTTATTTGTTTAACTTTTAGAACTATTAACAGATTAACAAAAGTGCAAAAGTTACCTGTAATGATGGTTCCGGTAGTGTAATATTGCGGTGCAATTTGCATCACGTAAGGGCTATTAGCATTAGGTTGGGGGGTTAAGCCGTTGACAGCCCCCAATGAACTGCATGAACCTGGTGTTGTAAAAACTTGCTGTGCATAAGTCGATGAGATTTCCAATAGAACTATCACGGTAAGGAATACCGCCAATACAGAAACCCTTGAAACTGGTGTAGCCATCGCGTGTCCTGTCTGAGAAACCACTCCCCAGGAAAACACTAAAGCACACCTTGTCCTTGATCACATTTGATGCTAAATGAGGAATGTACTGACATTGTACACGTATATGGCAATTTTTAAGTTTTGACCTTACACCTTTATACATGAGTGATTAAGACACTTTGTGATTACTGAGCTGTAACGGGAAGTATATTTGGTTTTATTTCAATTAGCGGAGTTCATATTTCACTTATTGGACTGTTCAGTTATATATTACATAGGCGTAGGAGGCGGGAGGCTAGGGGGGGGGGGGCTGCAGCCCCCCAACCAAACTCTTTTGTGAAAATTCGGGCAATATGCTGAGAATTTTTCGGGCACCCACTGAAAGAAGAAAAATTTGCAATGTGTTTTTCAATGGTTAAACTTATAGTATTATTATCATTATTATTGTAACGAGTTCCCCAATAATGTTACCAATATGGAAGGGTTACACGGAAAATGATTGTGTGTTATTGGCACAGTGTGATGTAATAACCAATGAATGCCTATATGATATGCACATTAACATGTTGAACGCGCGCTGAGCGCGCGAAAAAGCCGTTACAGCCCCCCCCCCCCCCAAATCAATTAGGCTCTTACGCCTATGGTTTTATATGAGTCTTTCTGTTAAATATATTGTTTGAATACAATTCTCTATATATATAGTGTATATACTTAATAACCAGCTACACACTGTGTCTTTGTGTATTGTTTTGGGAAGAAGAAAAAGAAGACTTTTTCAATCTTAATTTCAGGTAGTGAGAATTCACTTGCTAAACGGTTTTGAGAAATTACTCTAGTACTAGAGTTGAGGCAGTTCCTTGCAGGAGTGAGTTGATTACCACTGCAGGCATTACACATTGAAACACGTACTTAATTAAGGCGCCCGCTGGATAGTACGAAATAGCAAATGTGATGTTTCCATATGCCCGTCACATGCGTCTCAATTCAGTGTTTGCACTACGTAGTCTTACAGTTGTCATTCTGTGCCACTTGTATTTATATAACGCTACTCTTAATGTCTTATATGTAACTTTAAAGGGTGTGAAGACTCGCGCAAAAAAGAAACGTCTAATGCCGGTAATTTGACCTAGTTTCGAATGAGGTGTAACAGAAGTGACACCACCATCGATCACAGAAAATACACACACAGCTTGCTACAGTCGGTAATTAGACACTAGTGTGCAGTCAGTACATACAGCTGCGGTCAATACCCACAGCACAGTACACAAACGATACAGCGATGGATATCTCAGGTCTAGATAAAAGATAACAAGGTATCACGTTTCATTACTGTCTGCATTTTGTAGCGACACGAACAAAACGTCGCTTGCAAGCAACAGAAAGTTAACTTTTTCAGTTGGCCGCACGCGGTTTGGGGCGAGTCTTCAATGCCTTTAATTAGCGTTATATGTTGTCCTTTTCATTCCACGGTACTGCTGAGTACTGGTTTTTTGTAACCCCAAGTACACCCACTCACAATTAGGCCTAAGCAAAGCATAGCAAACACTTTTTGGAATGAATATTCTTCCAACGTTCTTTACAAAAAAAAACACAACTTCTCAAAATAGTTTTTTTATTACCCCAATCTTTTGTACAGATAAATGAATTGGTTTGAAAACGAGTACATCATAACAATTAACCGAAAATGACAAAGTTAACAAGACTTCCATTACAAAGGTTTTCATGCTGAAAGTAGTCAATGATGCGTTTCCAAATTACCTGGGATTTTATTGATAGTCCTTTACCATTGTCTGCAAACTTTCTAGCATATATAGTGTTCAATGAACACGAAGTATATGTTAATTAAATGCAACTGATTTGTAACGTTACTGTCCCCTGTGTAGAGATAGCGAAGTTTGTACTATAGGCTATCATGGCCCGGGGTCTGCCCGATATTCATAAGGTCCGAAATTCATAATGGTCATTGTTTATAAGGTTCGTTATTCATAACGTGTATTTTTTCGATAAAAAGGTTCGCTATTCATAATGGAAATAAAGGTTCGTTAATTCGTAATAAAAAGGGATCATAATTCATAAGGTCCGGTATTCATAATGGAAACAAAGGTTCGATATTCATAATGGGCAAAAAGGTTCGTTATTCATAATGGGACAACGGGTTCGATATTCATAATAGAACAAAGGGTTCGTAATCCATAATAGACAAAAAGGTTCATTATTCATAATAGGAAGAAAGGTCCGATATTCATAATCGATCTAAGGGTTCGTAATCCATAATGTGAACAAAGGTTTGTTATTCATGATAGGAGAGAATTGCGTCATACAAGTGCAAAAGACATCCCCCATTTTCGCGGACGCCTATAGTGTTCAACCAGTAGCCCCAACAGACTTTTTATTCAGGGGGGGGGGGCACAGGGGGAGCACAACAGTCCTATGGGGGCACCACCAGATGGTGGCGGATGCATAGTTTTGCAGACAATATGAGCCACACACTATCAAGACCACTGCATGCTTCACCCTACACCCTGCAGCTAAACCTACATTTTCGACATATTCCTTTGGGCCAGTCCTTTCTCCTTCCTGTATTTCTCATATGTGTACGTTTCCTAAAGGGGGTCCTTTTCCTCATTGTGAATGATACCGAACCGTTTTGGCTAGGCCTATATGAATAACGGACCATTTGTTCCATTATGAATATCGAATCTTTTTGTCTATTATGGATTATGAACCCTTTGTTCTATTATGAATATCGAACCCTTTGTTCTATTATGAATATCGAACCCATTCGTCCTATTATGAATAACGAGCCTTTTTTTCACCATTATGAATATCGAATTTTACCTATTATGAACAACGAACTTTTTTATTTACCATTATGAATATCGAACCCTTTTACCAATTATGAACAACGAACCTTTTTTTTTCATTATGAATAACGAACTTTCTGAACAATGAACCTTTTTGCTCATAATGAATAGCGAACCTTATGAACAATGAACCTTATGGATAATGACCCTTATGAACAATGAATCTTATGGATATAGGACCTTATGAATATCGGGCTGTCACCGTAGGCCCTGTGGTAGTTGAATTGTTTCTAAGAATATCACTTATATTTGAATCATTCTTTTGATCACGAAATGTTATGATGTTATGTTGAGACAACTTATGAATTTTGAGGGAAGCTAACATCTCTGATATTGAAAATGATCACATGTAGTAGGCCTCATGTCACAGTAAGTATATCTATATATATGTATATATATATATATATATATATATATATATACTTACTGTATATATATATATATATATATATATATACTTACTGTATATATATATATATATACTTACTGTATATATATATATATATATATATATATACATGGGCGGCGATCATGGGGGGGGGGCGGGGGGGGACATGTCCATTTTCGAAAATTCCTTCACCAACATTCTTCATCATACTTCCCTCTCCTCGTGCAAATTTCACCGGTCTGTTAAGGGTTGAAGGTGGTTTTTCTATATTGGTTGTCCATAGATGAAAATTTGTGCAACATTATGGATATGTTTTGAAGTGAATTTATTATTCAAATTCTGAACAAATAATGGGCTTAAAACCTTGAAAAGTGGGGCTGACGGGTATTGTGGGGTGCTACGTAGAATTACCTACAACAGCAATGATCCACAGGAGATGCGATGAGGTCGAACATGATGTGTGACTGGTGACCATCTTGAAAAAGGCTATGAATGAAAAAACCACTGGGAAAAACTTGGTTCTCAGGCAAAAGTGTACATCTGGTTGGTCTTTTTCAAGCCCGAGAAGTGCCTTTTCCGGTGATATGGGGAGTTATCTAAACCAGAAAATTTCTGGTACGCTGCGCGCCAACCGATGGTGGCGCTCCGTTTTGATAGTAATTTGCCTGCTCCCAAGCAAATGTCTCCCCCCCCCCAATATTTGAAACAAATCCCCTGTATATATATATATATATATATATATATATATATATATATATATTTATTTATTTATCATTATATATCATTGTTGTCGCCGGCCTATTCTTAATTATTCAAGCATTGTAAATACCTGATTGGTTATTGCACAGGCTTTCTTTAGTACCGTATGGAAACAATTCAGGAGCCTGAGGCTATCACCAAATGATTGCAAAGTGTAAGCCTGATACCACCAGGGAATCTGTTTGATGCTTATTGTGTGGTCATTATTTCCACGCAACACAATATGCTGCTCAGAGTCACAGTGAAAATTGCACACCCTCATTTTTCGACCAGTTCAATCGTGTGGCTAACAAGAAGGGAGTAAACGCTATAAACGTCCTGGAAACTTTTGTATGTGATCCCTGTATGACACACCATGAAATCCGACACACTAATAATGTAAGTGACTGAGTCGATATATTAGACCAGGGTTGTCCAACCTTTTGCAGAGGAGGGTCACATGGAATGATTATGATGAAGAAAGGGGCCGCATGAACCCTACTCTCGATCTTTCGATTTTTTGCCCGAAGACCAAGGCAACAAAATGTGAGCACTGCGCGCGGAGCGCATTGATTTATTTTCCTTCCTGATAAAACAGATGAACAAAGTTCAGCCGCCACCCCCCCCCCCCCCCCATGCGCTGAGAGAGTGTCACACAAACTGACCTGTGTGCAGTTTGTTGGACCCAGAAGGTTCTAATGATTGATTATATAGCTTCAAATTGTTATCACTAAATCTGCTCACTAAAATTACGCACCGTAGAGCATCTATGGCCGGCCGGACGCAACCCTGCGGCGGGCCGGACTTTGGCCCGCGGGCCGTAGGTTGGACAACCCTGTATTAGACAATATCGTTCACGATCTCACGAGTGATCTCGAAATTAAGTACATGTTACGTGATAACTGTTCCTCCATCAGGGAGCTGATACTCTAGAGTAGCAGCTCCCTGCTCCAATGTTGAACAAGTTGTGTCCCAGGGGATTACAGATGTTAAGAATATTATTTCTCTAAACCCTGCTCAGCACCCTGCCAGCCCTGATAGTCCTTTGAACGATATCAAGAGAGTTAATAAGATGAAATCCGTACCGTCATTATTAAAAATGATATACTCATTGTAACAAACCTGACCTTCAAAAGCTGGAAAAAAGACAATTATTGATAATTATATTCAAGTTGACAAATTCCATGAAACAAAGTCTGGTGACACAGTGTGTAGTTATGCCCACAGATGAAGCACGTGACGCTCTGAAAGCCTAGATGGAAGATTTATTTTCATCAGTTCTCATTAAAAGAACCCACTGTAAAATTGCCAACCATCTCCATTGTTGGACTCCCGTCCAACATATGCACTAATATCCTAAAGGAAAATATCATAAAACTAATTCATGAGCTTGCTAAATTTTGTGAAAACTCTGATCAAAAAATCATTGACATCCTCCCTGTCAAGCCCCCAAGAAATGACCCCAAAAAACCTTCCAGGCATCTGTTAGAGTGAACAACAACATTAGAAAAATTTTATCCAGTGTAATTCCGATCGCATTTATGTGGGATTTCACTCCTGTAAAGTATATGACAGATTCTTTGTTAAGCGATGTAACTCATGCCAGAAGTTTGGACATTTTGCCCGTGAATGTTTGGAAGCTAAAGTGTTTGCGATATCAGTGCTGACAAGGGCGTAGGAACCGGGGGCTGGGGGCGCCAGCCCCCCCCCCCAGTGAAAAATATGGTGGGCGGAAGTATCATTCCGCCCCCCCCCCCGCTTCGCAAGTCAGAAAACCCCTTTTTCATTTCCAAATGAGAAAAAAATCTCATTTGGAGTACCAAATTGCATCTAAGGCCAGGTGAAAATGCAAAATTATTTACAAAATGGAGTGGGTGGGTTGAAGTGTGCTATATTGCACCAAATTGCATCTGAGGCCACCTGGAAATGCAAAAAAAAAAATCCATTTCCCCTTAGAACCCTCCCCCAGGCCGGCCATCAGTCTTCAGCCCCCCCCCCCCCACTCAAAAGTGCCTTCCTACGCCACTGTCAGTTCAGAAGCACACGCAACCAAAGATTTTCCCCACAAGTATGTTGAGTCACCAAACTTTACCTGTGTATAAATTGTAAGAAAGCCGACAATAATCGTCAGTTTACTCACGCTGCATTTTCGTTTTCCTGTCCTTGCTACATTAATGAGCAGAAAAAACTTCGTAAAAGCATACCATTTTGTATTTATTTTGTATTCTTCAAAAACAAAAATAGAGACAGTTTATCAGGTCACTTCACCTTTGAACATGGTCTGTTGGAATGTGAGGTCCATTGAACAACAAAACTGAAGATGTCATGATATTTTTAACAGACAATAACATTGATATTGGACTCATTAGTGAAAATTGGCTCACTGATTACATTATTCTAACTACAAGTGTCATCAAAGAAATTTGGCTATACTATTACCAATAGCTTCAGAACTAACCAAAGCGGGGGCAGTGTTGCTATTATTTATAAACCTACTTTTGACGTTAACCATTTCTCTTGGAAACTTTACTTATTTTAAGTACACTTACTGAAGTGTAATAATAATTCGAAACTGCTGATAATCTCGTTATTCCGGCTGCAGTCCTTCTTGGTTTCTTTTTTTTATCGCTTTAATTGAAAAGTTGATATTCTCTTATCGTTTTTCATTCTTAATATAAATATATTTTTGGTGGGGGGAGGGGGGGCTGGTTTGCCGACTAATATCTTTTTACAATATCAGTCATTCCACTACAATAGAAGTGAAGTCAACTAAAAAGTCAAATCGTTAGAAAAATATCCGATCTTTAAAAACGTGCTCTTGTTTGATGTATTTGGGGGGAACGCTACAGTTGTATCAACCCCCACCACTCCCCTTCCATCCTTTCCTCACCACCATCGTCTATCTATCTAACTCAAGCGGTGGTTATCCTGGGTACTCCACCGACATTTTATAATCACTCCCATCGCAACCCACTTTCCGTCTTTCCATGACCTCTTCTGATTAATAGATTTTGTTTTTTACAAAAGATGCATTTTCTTGCTACACCTTTTTGGTAAAATGCTGCAACTGTGTCCAACACCCCCCCCTCCACCCCTCCTCGCCCCTCCCTCCAAACGTCCCTAGTCCACCTAACCAGCCGTATACTCAAGAGGCGAATCCTTCTTACTCCACTATAGTGTTTACTGCTTCTATTGCTATATATAGTTACAGCCTTACAATCTTCAAAATGTTTTTTATTTTGTTTCTGTTTTTGACCAAACATTCATGGGACGGTATCCCCCCATAACTGACCTTCAAAGTTGATGAAACCTAGCCATGGCAACACCATACTAGGAGGATTAACTTGTTGTTGTTCCCTGTAATGACTCAAAACACATAGGTCTTCTTGTTGCTAGGGGTCCTCTTTTGTCAAATCTTCGGTCCATTGACATGGCGCCCCAGGAGTCAGGGCACTTCCTTAGATATCTATTGTAAATACTTGTTTCTTTATCGATTTCTGGTTTGTGCTGTAGTTGGATTCCAAGACAGTCCGGAGAAAGTTAATTCATTTATCTCCCGGCACCGTAACGGTACAAACGCGTTGACTCTTCGACTAACTTCCAACCTGTTAATTTCAACGGTTAATTTTCACACACGAATTTGGTGTAATCACAAACAGTAACGGAAAGCTTTTAAACTCATCGTTTTCACCTTTGATATCAGAACTAATACCTCTTCAATATTTGAATAAAATGGGCTGCGTGACCGGAAAAGGAGCAACACCTGTTGTTGAAGGTAAGTTTCATACTCGGGCATTTAGGGAAAAGTCTGTCACCATAGTAACGTACGGCGTGTATTTTCTCTCGTGGAATAGGTATCATATGATCTTATTACTAACAGTTATTCTATTAATATAATGTATTATTTAAATATATATATATATATATATATATTGTCATCTAGTACCGTTCTTCCCCAATAAATATGTTTTGCTTAGGACAAAATTCTTACATTTTTTAGCGAAGAAAACTTAAGCAAGTCACCAGTTTTGTTTACACAGGTTCTGTTTACACAAGTTATCGATCTACCCACACCAGTGAAGTAAAGTGGACTGTTTATTGTACTTACGTGTACGTTGGTGGTAACTTTAGAAGAATTACCCCCTATTTTTGTATTTTCTTTTGCAAAGCATAAGTTGTATTTTCTTTAAGTTGTATTTTCTTTATAACTAATGGTATAAGTGTCTTTATAAGTATAAGTTGTATTTTCTTTTGCAAAGTATAAGTAAAACTGCAATTAAAGTATCTTTAACGATTAAGGCAATTAACTCATTGTTAATCAAATTGCAAGTGTCATTCGACTATAGTGTTTGTTTCTTCTCAAGTCGGTTATAATATCATCGACATAACTTCGATGGTTTTATCATAAATGTCTATATCTTTACAATACTTTAATAATCACAAGCAAAATGTATTTCATAAATCAGATACTACATATAGGCCTATGCCTATTGAACGATAAGACGCACTGCACTCTATATTGGCCTAATAATTTCAAAATTGAAATTCAAAATAGAGCACATATTTCCTTGCATGCTAAAAAATGAAACCATGTACTTTTTAATTTAAATTACGACTAGCAACTACTAGCCTATACTATAAAAAAAACAATAAATAAAAGTTTTATTTCATATTCCTGTGCAGTTTATATGTCAGTTTCATCAAACATACAGTAGTAAGCCTATCTTCCATACCTAATGAATGACGGTAGTTTCCGCCTTAAAAAAAAAAAAAAAATAGGTACCTCCGCCCTGGTGTAATCTGGTTGGTATATACTCGGCGGTGGTACATGGTTGGGATATGGGGGGGGGGGACGGCAATGGGGGTGAGACGCCTGTATACGTCTGGGAATGTATGATAAACAAAACACCGAGCCTAATGCTCATCATGAATATAATCGAGATATTTAAATTTTGTTTTAATTAGATGTAAATAAATGTATTTCAATTAGAAATTGATTGATAACAAATTGGTTGACTTATTCTTCTCTCTTTTAGAGCCAGCACCTAAACAGGAGACAACAGAACCCCCCAGACAGGAGAGTAACGACGTAGAGGTCGCTGATGTAGCTGAAGGTAATTAGTGGCTATTGAATATTCATTAATAAAGTGATGACGTCAATTGGTATACATGCTTTAACATCTTTGACAATTATTCTCAATTATGGATCTTTTGTGGTACCGTAGTTAACCGATAGACTTACGGAGGATAACCCATATTATCGAGGATTTTTAAAAGTTTTTTAGTATCGATGTATTGGGGAGAGGTGGGGGGGTGGGGAGGGGTGGGGGAGGGGGAGTTGTGTGCAATATGGCTTATGCCTGCCTTGCTTCTAGAGATAAATCACAAATTATGGGCTAGCCAAATAGGGGATCATTCATATAAATGAGATGTTTGTGGTGGTCATCCGTAAAATTGAAGGGTTGCAAAGAAAGGGATATCTTATTCAGATTAAAGGCATTGAAGACTCGCCCAAGCAGCGTGCCGCCATCTTTAAAAAGTTAATTTCCGTTGCTTGCAAGTGAAGTTTTTCTCTTGTCGCTACAAAATGCAGACAGTAATGAAACGTGATACCTTGTTATCTTTAGCTGGACCTGAGATGTCCATCGCTGCTATATACACTGTGCTGTGGGTATTGACCTCAGCTGTATGTACTGACTGTACACTAGTGTCTAATTACCGAAGGTAGCAAGCTGTGTGTGTATTTTCTGGGATCGATGGTGGTCTCTAACACTTCTGTTACACCTCATTCGAAACTAGGTCAGATTACCGGCATTAGACGTTTCTTTTTGCATGAGTCTTCCCACCCTTTAAGACCAGGGATCGATGGTTTATTGTGATTTATTCTCAAGTTCTTCTATCTCATTGGGGGCAGCAGTCATCATTTATGTTGTTGAGGCGTTCGTTGCTGGTTACACCTACATTAAGGAAATTAAAACTTGAAGATGAATAGTTGGAATTGATCACTAATAACTTAAGGACTTTGATCAATATTGTTAATGTATGGATATACTGAGGGATTGATGGCTCTCTCATACAAATCGAGCCCAGTGATGGCTCGTATTAGTTGGTTCATGTAACCTAAGGGGTGGGGTAAGGGAGGGGTATTCATCACTACCTTAATAGATGTTTTATAAACTATGGTAGCTTTTAAAATCACCCGAACTACATGAGGTTTCTTCATCCTCTACCATAAATACCAAAGAATTTATTTGCAATGATGGCTCTTTTCTGGATACCTGATAAATAACAGGGACTTCAGTCGCACATCTATAGATTCATTCTAAAAAGATGTCCTTCACTGTGGGTGATTACAATACGATACCATCAATATTAAAGACTGTGTGTGAAGTTTAACCATACTGATTCAATGTTATGACGAGTGATTTGCAGTAGCAGCACATTATTGTTTGTGAAGTCATCCATGTTAGCGAGATCGCTTCAGTGACGGTGTCAAAACCAAGATGAAAACAGAACATGATTTAGAGACGAGAAAATAAAATAAATTTAAACTCCCCTTTCAACATTGAGAACAGATGACAACTACCTTTCATGATGATGTTCCTTTGTAGGGGGAGCGGTTAAATCACCTTGATGTTACTCGATTCATGCAAGGTGTTATCTTTAACAAACAAAAATTAATATAACTTTGGTATAGATTTGTATTTACTGATTGGACAAAGAAAGCAAAGAATCACTTAGGGAATTTAGAACTGTACGTGTTTCCTTTTCATTTTGTTTTTAGTCTATTATTCTTATTCTTTATGTTTCTTTTTCTCGGAAGAAATGCCACAAGAACAGGCGCAGCCAGCAAATATGGAGGCGGAGTCAGCAAAGGAGGAGGCGAAGCCGGAGCCGGAGCCAGAGCCTGCAAAAGTAGAAGAGTCGCCTGCGAACGAGGAGGAGCCTGCTGTTGAAGCTAACGAAGAATAATAGATGTATTATAATTAAGACTAAAAATTGTGGGCGTGGCGAGAAACTGCTCAAAAATTGGTGTCTATCGTAATATTCAAACAGATTATGAATATTCAGTGATGTTTAACAAGGTGTTAAATTAAGACATGGTCATGGTAAATGTGCTTATTTGGGTACATTAATCAGTTATCCAATGTTAACTTGAGTTTGTTCCATCTGCAGCCACGCGGTAGTACGGTACCGGTTTGAAGCTCGACCAGTTCCCCCTCGCTCTCTCCTTTCCCTCGCCCCCCCCCCCCCTCCATCCCCCACCCCGCCACACCTTGTCTGCATTTAGTCAACATCGTTCACTTTTTACTCGCTTTAATCAAAACGTTCTGTTATATATATCGGTTTCAGTTGATCAGTAAAATAATTCAAAAATACGGTATTTGCCGAATTAAAATTTATATTAACATTTGCGCATAGCACCCTCTATTTGCCATTTTAGGGCATTCATTTCGATCTAGTCTCTGGCATTTTCACTTGGTCTATCTTGTAAAGACATCTAGCAATATGTATGCTGAAATCACTTGATGGGGAAATAATGGGTATATCTGATACTAGATGGGAAGGTGGTTAAAAAATAAATCAAAATATATTGTACGAATGGTTATAGTGAGCGAGGAAATCAATATTTATTTACTGTTGGCAATGTGTCATCGGACATTCGCAAAATAGGTTCAAAATATAATTAATTTGATTAAGATAATAGATTAAATAACAGATTAAATAGATGAAATTTGACTAAGTCTATTGTAAATATATTTCGGTCTTGTAATTTTTTATATTTTTTTTTATCTCATTGTGTTTTATACGAACGACATGCAACGCACGAGCTTTGCTCATTATGTTTATTCATAACTAAGCAGTTTTCAACATTTGGACTAAACTCAAACGAATTCATATACGTTTGAATTTATTAGAATTTTCTCTCCTGCCTCTTTGTAGAGAAGTAAGGGTTACAAAATTGAAGTCCTATCACATATACCGAAGACGTTAACCTTTGACATTTGTTTCCAGGAAGGGTGGGAGGAGGGGTTTCTGATTCACGAGATCAGCTTAAGTTTCGGACGCATCTTGACAAGGCGCGATTGCTACTGACAACATTTTCTGGATTTATTGACTTTTTTTAAGTATATGTGATATTGTTTTTCTTTTAAATAAAAGTCGATATGCCATGTATATATTTGTATGTTTAAGTTTGATAACTAGACTATAAATAAATAAATTCTAGTTGTTAAAAAAAGAGTTTCTTTTGTTTGTCGTAGTGTTTTGATTTTGTTATGTGTTTGTAAAGACATTTCGCGGATTGGGTCTTACGCATGTAGTTCCAAGGCGACAGCCCATTAAGATGATAATTCTATGTTCTAAATTTCTCTAGAAGTTCCATGGTACTATTGCAAAATAAAATAATACCAATTTACGTATCTCATATCTCGATGGAAATTTCAAAGGGCGGCCACAAGGCCAATCATTTCCCAATATGTTTAACTCAAATGTCCCCCCCCCCTCATCCCACCACCCCACTCCCTTTCCAAGAAGAAACAGCAGGATACTTTTGTCACTGGTTGACCCTCTCGGGAACTTTGAGCTAAATGGAGCTGGACAAACATTACTTCTTAAACATATCCGTTAGCTTATCTCTCAAAGTTGACATAATTCCTGGTTGGTTCCTATCTTTCGGATAGCGTCTCATCGTTCTAGCCCCCCCCCCTTCCCCTCTTAACCCTCGGAATCGATTCTCAGAATGCTAACTTTGACCATGGACTATATATGTTTTTTTTAAAAAAAAGCAAACTTGGATCTCTGTCGTTCGTCAGGCCCCGAAAATTACATAAACTTTGCGACGTCTGTTAAGTTCCCTGTGACCCATCGAACCCTTTTTTGTCGTCACCCTGGTTTGGGGTCACGCGCGCCTCGTAGTTTGCGGACCGCCGTAATTAATTTCGATATGTCGACGCCCATTCAAAGACGTTACTGTATCGTCAAATATGAAGGACACACAATGTGAATGTCACCCAAGGTCATTTAGGTCAGCATTGGGAAGGGCGGCCGATGTCACCCCCCCCCCTTTCTCTCCACCCACACCCCTCACGACACCCAAATTAGACTTAAAGGAGCATTCAAATACTAGGTGCAATTAGATGATGTGTATATTGATTACCGTTAAAGTGATACAGAAACATTACCACCACTCATCACTGTATGGCAAATTAATTGGGGAAAAATTATGCCTTAAGTCGCTATTTAGAAATGACAATTGCGCATTCTCAGATTTTCAAATTAGTTTCAAGAAAAAAATAACAACCTTTTCTTACCTTTAAGGGTATATCCTACATTAAGGACATTCCCATGAACAAAAGAACACACTTCGCTATACGCATGTACTCGTCATTACAAAGAACATATCCTATGGATATTTCCTAGCTAAGGTCTCGATAATTGGGCGTAACCAATTGCATGAATATTCATAATACATAGATCCTTCGTGTGGAAGGAGTGGCTTCGCGAAAATATAGCTCTAAACGCAAAGGATATCTTCATAGATGCTATTTGTAGCTATTTTTTTATTCAGGATATACCTTTAATAGGAAGCAATGAAAGTCACCCTTCCAAAGAGTGATTACCCTGGCCACTCTCGAAAAGAGTGAATTTTCAATCTTAAAGAAATGACAGAGAATTGTAGTTGACCTCCACCAGAGTACACAAGGAAGCTGCGTTATACCGATACCGATATACAGTATGTCGGTGTAGCAATAAAGCAAAAGAGTAATTGCGCCCTCTATTGTGGCATGTGTCTTCAAAGGTTGTATCGACTGCAATGACATAGAATGACGTTGATAACTTAGTTTTCTTACTGTTGAGTGACACGATTGGCTACGAAGTAACTTTTTCTAATTGTTCTATTGAGGAAGAGATAAATGAACACTCAGTTTGGCGATGTAGTGTCACTTCTGAGGTTAATTTAAATGTTGAAGGTATGATTTCTGAATTAACTTTTCTTTTTTTTTTCCTGAAAAAGATGTGTTTTTAGGGTATGGAACCTTCCGAAAACACCCGTATAATTTCTCACTATA
>NC_092572.1:26437488-26449988 GCF_037975245.1 Apostichopus japonicus
CAGGCACGCTCCGTCGTATGCAGCAGTCAATATTGTATGGACAAGCGAATGAAGAAGAAGAAGGGAAAAAAAGGCCAGAAAGTGCATTTCTTTTCCGTTTTTTATTCCTTTTTTTTTTTTGCTCCTTTTTTTTTTTTTTTTTTTTTTTTTTTTTTGCTGTTTGCTTTTATGTCCCTCAAACTACTTTACGAGTAAATTAAAACTGAAGTTCTGAGCTCGCGAAGTGGACTCGGAGAAAAATTTGCCCCGGGGTGAAAATAAAAGACTTGTCTTTAAGAAAAAGAAAAAAAAATATATTTATATATATATATATATATATATATAAAGAGAATGAAAAAGAAAAAAAAAACTGAACGGTAGCTGATCAAAATATGAGATTGTGAAGAGAGAAAAAAGAGAAGTCTTCTTGTGACTGTTTGACAAAAAGTCGTTCTTTGGTTGTGTGTGATTGATATAGCAATCAAGACAGCGACTGGGTTTAATCTAACATAGCGCCAGAGGGATTCTTTCAGGGAGGAAAAAAAAAACCAGTGAATTGAGGAATTTTCTTTGTTTCTTTATTTGATTGTGTCTCTCTGCATGACTTCCAATCTATTACTCTTCCACTATTGTTAAGCAACAGGTTCTATCTACTATTGGCTCGGAAAGGAATTCTGCAGGTGTCTTTGTGTTTTGTTTTTTTCCTTTTCTTGTATAGTATTGGTTTGATTTACATATGAAGATTATTAGCTATAAAGGCTTGGATAGTCATTTGATGAAGCACACGTGACACTGCGCATGCGTTCATTTAACAGTTCTTTTTTATATCAGAATGTATGTATGTATATATATATTAGATCCTCCTGCAAGCAGGAACTCGCGAAGAAGCCTCATTGGCTTATCAAAGCCGCAAGCTGACCGAAGTCAGTCGCTTACATTCATATTTAACGTCCATGATTATGAATTGTCAATTGTCAACAACTCTGTAACTGGACGAAATACATTGATCTGGGAGTGACTCGAACCGGGGACCTTATGATTTGAAAGGCACCGGCGTTAACCACTGAGCTAACACTCCACGGATGTAGATATAATGTAGATATGATGTGTTTTGCATTTCAATATCCTGCAAAATAAAACCGAACTTTTCTTTGATTATCTTAAGTCTAGCTCTAATCGAGATGGTTGGACCATGTATAGCTTACCAGCCTTTGTCAAACACCATTCAGCTTCGATTGAAATTGTCGATCTAATTTCCAATTGAAATCATATGACGTCACTCCAGAACCTGGTCACTAAGGTGAGAAATAAATGAACAGCTAGCCAAGATGGCTGACCGAATATCTTCCTCATTCGTTCATGTAGACTTATTCGTTAAGTAAGACATTTCTAGAAATTTACCCAGTTTTTCTTGTTTTTTGTTGTTTTTTTTAGAAAATAGTTATTGATTAAAAACACAACCTTCAAATACAAGCTTATCGACATAAATCGTCGTATTAATGAAAACAATATTGCGGAATTTTCTTAAAATACCAAATACAGGCTTATCGACTTATATTGGTAAGGCGTCCATTGAAATATCTGCCTATGTGATCATAATGTAAACAATACACAATATATTGCTCATCATTGACCTTTGACCGGATCATGTGCGTGACTCGTGATACCTCACTTGACGTAACACCATCATGATTACATGGTTACAGTCTCAATGTATGAGAGGACTGGGGTCGAGAGTGCAGGATCAAATTAAAAGTTGGTTTTTGTGCCCGTGTCTCTATATGTGTGACTTCTCTGCATAACAAGTTATTAAATGTATCGAATGGTAATAAAAATATGATATAACCAAAAATCGATTCATCTATCTATCTTTCCTGAACGACGAGGGGGATTGCTCTTTTTTCTTTTATGTGGGGGAGGGTGGGGGAGGGTGGGGGGACATTATAGGATTCCCGTTTCAAGATTCCAAAACATTTGCTCAGTTCTGATATATTTGAAGTACATAGCTAGGTTAGTAACTCTCATAAGTATTGTCATTACATAACAAAACATAACACTCTTTTCCTCTAAGCACTTGCCAATCTCCCCCCCCCCCCACTCTTCCCCGTACACTACCCCTCCCTTCCTCTTCTCTTTTCATAATGTGATACTTAACTTAATAAACTATACAAAAAAACTTCCCAGATTATTTTTGATCCAAAAATTGTCCCCAAAATCTTCGATCTCTTTGCTTCCTTTTTATTTGTTGATGTATAGCAGAGAAATTAAATGCATAACAAAAAGTTTATTAAGATAAATCTTTAAAGTAAAAAAGCGTGGGGGGGGGGGGGGGTAGTCCCTTTTTTCCTCGTCTTTCGAGCCTTAGATCAGCTAGTCCTCTCAATCTTCATGTCATAAATATCCTGAATTCTATTTATTCCAATACTCTACAATTCTTTCTTTCTTCCCAGTTTTTCCTCTCTCTCTCTCTCTGGAAATTTAATTTCATTCATTTGACAAGATTAATTGAAGTTTTAATGTTCTTTAACTTTTTGCCTCTCTTTCGTTCGACTTACACCGCCAATGGCAATCTTCCGCTTCCTTAGTTTTATGAGCGCCATTTGCAGGTGCATTTTTGTTGATTCCTTCATATGGTTTTTCCTGTTTCATACTGGACGGTGAAACATTTGATTTTTTTTTTTATCCTGGATTTAAGTAAGCATAAAATTCTGGTATGGTATCATAACCTTTTTTTTTCTCTTTCTACAGGAACAGTAAAAAATCAAAAGCAATCTATTTCTTTCATCTTCTTCTTCAGTTTCTTCTTACTTTCGTTTTTTTTTTTAGAATAACTTTTGACCATATTTAAAAAAAAAAAAAACGACATTAATATCGTGTTCCCTGACGGAAGCTTTAAAGACCATCTGTATCCGCCAATAATCAAGCTTGAACGGAATATACCTAACAGCGTCAGTTTCCCACTTATTTGCGCATGAGCAGATATTTAGTAAATACAATACATATCAATATATACAAAAGAGAAAAAAAGAAAGAATCATGGTTGAAACCATGATCGAGGACTCTAGACATCAAAAGAAAGCTGACATCATTATAAGGAAAAATTAAAACGGAACAAAAAAAAACCTTAAGGAATGACAATCCGGTAAGATAACTTACCAGATAAACCATTAGTTTTGATGAAAAAGGAGGGCGCTCTTTGAAGAAGTTGACAAGATACGGCTGTGTTTGTATGTATTGTAATTCTATAATGTATGTCTATAGTTTTTCACTGTTCTTGATTTTCCAACTCATTACGATTTCATTTATATATATTCATTTACCTTTGTCGTTTACCTCCATTGCATTAACATAAAGTCTGTTCAAAGTATCTCTTTCGAGATCCGGCTTTAGGAATCACAAATGACTTCGAGTTGGTTAGCATCATGTTTGATCTCTAGAATAAGGCAAAATATGTCACCAAAAACAGAACTAGTATTGTTCGATACAGGTGGCAAACGCCTACAGTGGAATAACGACCTTCCTTACCGGCTTCGAAACCCTGGACATATACAATCAGCGTCCATAGCTTAGTGGTTAGACTGTCCGCGTACAGAGCGCAAGGCCTGGGTTCGAACCCTGTTGGAGGCTGGAAGTTTTTTCACTGTTCTTGATTTTCCAACTCATTACGATTCAATTATATATTTATATATATATATATACTTAAAAATTCAACGTTTAGCTTTTAGTCAAAGAATATAACCTACTCTACACCTACCCCCACCCCCCTCTACCCCCACCCCGCAATACAACTGTGATTTAGAATACAAACGGTTTAAAAACCACCCTCATTCTTGAACCACTTATTACGGACCTTCTCCTTCAATATATTTTGTTACTTACCTTAATTAATGAATTACAAAATGCAAATTAGATTATATTTCGCTTGACTTCTTTAGTTGGGTGTGGGGATTCAAGTATGACGGAGGAGGAGAGGGAAGGGGTACCCTAGATTAGAACCCCGCGGCTAGAGTGATTACTAGTACTATAGTAAACAAAACGTCTGACGAAATTTATTACATCCGCTGGTGGAGGGATAGGTATATGTCCTGACGGATGATCGGGAGGGGTCGGGCGAGGCTGGGGGGGGGGGGGGATCTGCCCCGGCGAAGTGGAAGGAGTAGTACCACTTGATTAAGAAGTCATGGTGGCTATGAGTATTTCTGAGGTGAAGACCACCTACAGCAAAGAGTAGAGTCACCGGTTTTCTTTGCCCCTCAGAGAAGATGTCTGAAATCAGAGCTGTTCCTCTCTGATATTTTCTCTTAGCTGTTTTTGCTGTTCTTCTCCAGTTAACAATCTTCAAACGTTTATCATTATCACTTGTCACTTTATTTTAATACCACATGTTAAATCCCCCTCCCCCTCCCCCGCCCACCCCCCCCCCTCTTCGTAATCAAATCGCATCAAATCTTAAACAAGGTATAAAACGTAAAAAAAGGAGAGAAGATTGAAAATTTGTTTTTTATTTTTTATTTTTTTACAAAAGGCAAGCTTTTATTCAATGCAATCTTTTTTTTTCTTCATATATTTACAAATTCAATGAGAAAAAAAAAGGAATTAACTCTATTCTGAAACAATCGGTGAAAAAAAAATAAGAAGAAAAGAAATAAGAAAATATTTTCGGGAATTTTTTGCGATAACTTTTAAGATATTAACAGAAAAGAAGAAAAAAAAAAGGAATAAAAGAAAGAATTTTTAAAATACAAAGTGGAATGCCAATATGCTTCCACGTTATATATCATAAAGGAAAACAATTTATTTCTCTTAAATTCTTTAAAAAAAAAAAAGGAATAAAAAAAATCTCTTCTCATAATACGATTTAAAGTGATACAATGGCTGTGTATGACGAAGGAATAATATCGAAGGATTTTTAATGTCATTTTTCCTTAAAATAATTACAGTATAGTGTTGAAAGCGTTAAATATATTCAATTAGATTTTGCCATCGTTTTCCACGGTTCTCTTCAACCCCCTCCTCCCCCCCACTCCCGGGCACACCTTCAAGTCCCAAAGCGTACAATTTCACTTGATCCGTCGCAACCCCCAACCCTAGTTCCCTAAAAAAAAAACCTTAATAATGTTGTTATTTATTTCGTCTATCAATAGTTTTTATCTTCTCATTCTTTCGTTGTGTTCAGTTTTCTATTTGCACTATACATTCTAACGTTACGGATAGTGGGCGAAATTTCGTATTGATGGTACTTGCTAAATTTATGCTAATTTTGTGTACCTGTAATGCAAACCAATATGACTTTGTCATTTATATCTCCTACCCAATAAACATGTTGAATTTATTTGTAACTCTTACTATTGCACTGAAAGTTTTCAATGGATAATTCATAGCACACTAACACCCGTCTCTGATTTGGTTTACCTTTGCTAACTAAATATTCATGAGATGCGTAAACAGGTTTTTAAGTAATAGTAAATACCAAAGTTGTTAATTAGTCTTACACCAAACACCCCAGGGAAGTAAAAGCCGCTTCCTTTTGTTAATTGTTTTGCACTACAGTATTATTATTATTTGTTTTTAATTAATATTGAGTAAGCGTTAATAACAGTGTAAAGAAGTCTCAGTTTTAACTTAAGCATTCCTATCACAGTGGCTATATTCAAGTAGCGGTTCCACGATATTATTGTACCTTGCAAAACGATATCGTTCATCATTCCATATACTATAGCCCTTAACGACGAGTAAACTATTTCCGATTTAGTTTCTCCAAAAAGTCACTTTCCAGATTCCTCTACATGTATGCCGAGAATATTTCATGTTTATTTCCAATTATCTTTAGCTTCTATGCAGTTGATTCTTCAAATGAATATCATAACCGATTAAACCTGTTGTTTACTATTAGACCACAGACGTCGTCCTGTTTTGTTCTTAATACAGTCGTTGTGCCCTTAATCACCTTCCAACTAATTGTTCACAACCTTATGAAACAATTCCATCCTGATACATTAATTTTCTTCCATTCCTCATCTACCGCAGTCGTTTGCTTGAAATGGTTGCCGACAACACCAAAGTATTTCCAACTAATTCGCAAAACGACTGGCGATAGAGACTAGTCTCATTCTTTCTTTCCTTCTCTTCTGTTTTGTCTGAAACACAATATTTCTCTCTTTTTCTTGATTATAGATTTCAAAGTTCTAGACAATGGATTAAAACCTTCCCGTCTCATTATTCATAATTTTGAACGACCACTCTGACGATTTCCTATTATTTCATTTGAAACGGATAATACCTCGCAATTTTAGGATTAGTCAAACTAGTATCATTAATTCTCATAGCTTGAATAAATCATTTAGTTAGATTTAGGGCTATCCCAATGATATATGATAATGTTATATGGTTAAGTCATAGTGACACAAAGCTAGAACCCATTCTAAAATACAACTTTAAAGGACTAAAGCAATGACATTTCTCATTAGATTCAATCAAAATATAGTTTGCCCACTCTTGATCGGATATTAAACTGAAAAAAAAAAACACAAAATCGATCTTTAGTTTCAGAATCAATTTCGAGAAAATCGTATATGATTCTTTAGGAATTAAAATAGAAATGCGTAGAAAAAAAATCGACCACTTCTTGGTTTTTTCTTAGAAAACTATCCTTATAAAAAATGGAATGTTAACGTAGTAGGATTGTTCTAATAAATTATAGAAGAAAAAACAAAGGCATTAATAATCCTTTTCTTTGAAATGGTAAAAGCAATCTTAAGATTACCTTTTAGGGTGTTTAAAAGACAGGATGGAAATAGTATACTTGAAATGAGTTGTGTTCTTGGCGATTTTCAAAGGTTACTACCTATTATTCCTACGAAATACCGTCTGTTTCAACCTCAACTACCCCACCTTTCCATGCCTCTATATGACCTACCTACAAGATTTATTTTTAATATTTTAACAATGCGGTGTTAAGTGACGTCATTATTTACGTCATCAGTGAACTTTGTTAACCATCGTAGCATAGGCTAAGGTGAACGCTCGATACTCTTAGTGACTTATTTGAATTTAAAAAAAAGGTCAAATGCCAACGTACTTCTGTTGAACCAATAAAAGTAATCGTTTGCATACGGGGAGATAGGGGGGGGGGGAATAATCGAATTATATTCAGACTTTGACCTTTGACACTTTGACTTTGACTTTGACATTTTTTCTTTGTGTGTTCAATTGAATCTCATTTGCATATCATGGATATTCATGCCTATCTGCAAGTAATGTACAGAACTCAACATGCCTAATTTTACAGATCAAAGATATTACGACTTTTGTTCTCTCCTTTTCTCTATACTGTACATTTAATTGGACTAGAGACGATTATTGGTAAAAAAAGGAGAACAATTTTCTTTCTGATTTTCTCTTTCTCTAAATTTTAAGGTCAGTTTTCTTTCAGATTTCGTTACTCCCATACTATATCACAAACTTCATATTAAAAAAAACATGTTTTTTGTTGTTTTTTTTCACCGATAATCAACAATACTCAAGTATTGAATATTCATAACTGGGATCGTAACATAAAATGATCAGATGTTGAATATTCATATCGTAAAGGAAAAACAAATTTAAAAAAAAATCGTCATTATTCTTCAAGCCGTGGTAACGTAAAAGAGCAGAGAAATATAAGATACTGAATGAAGTAAACGCAATTCCCCCATCTTCTAAAAACTGGCAGTTGCTTTCAATATTTATAAGTTAAGTAAAATTTGGAAAGACGCTAAAAATTGGTTTAAACAATACTTTCTTGTTACCATCCCGTTACAATAGTCGTACAGAGCGTCACAAAGATTCATATAGAAAAAAAAAATTAAATTTTCCTAAATTATACATACTTCCAGGAACATGGTATGTACTGTTCCTTGGGAATACTTTTTCTTAATCTTCTTCTTCTTCTTCTTTGGTGAAGAATAAGAAGATCAAGCAAATGTTTTATAAAAATAACAAAACCATGAGGAATGTTTCGTTTAATAGTCAAGGATTTTTTTTGTTTTACTGAGATATATGATATCCGTATATTTATATCCTACCACTAGTAAAAAAAAAAATTAAAGAAAAAAAATCAACCAATGGTAGGGAATCGTTGATCTTGAGATGGTGACGTCACTATCTGTCTATCTATATGAAAGAAAGAATAGTCCATTGTTATCCTTGGGACAATACTATCAAGGGATGTCAAAAAATACTTTTGGTAGTTTTTTTTGTCTTCACCCGTAATAAGATCCCAGGTGTGAGGACATGTGGCCGTGTGGGTGTGTCACGTGACCGCCCGGGTAGATATTAGGGGCGGTCGGTGGCGACCAGTGTGACCCGTAGGAGCTGAAGAGACCGCTATTCGTGGACGGTATGGTCGCTCCGACGAAGTTGAACTTTGATGGGTGGTGGTGGTATCCGGGCAAGTAAGGCACATCGGCGGGGTATCGGTACATGCTAGGGTCGGTCTGCACAGGTTGCATAGCCTGGGCTAGGCCCGCGAAATCGAATTTGTACGCGTACCGCTTGCCATGGACTTTGGTCATGATGTTCTTGTCGTAGTAGTAGCGCAGGGCTCGGCTGAGTTTATCATAGTTCATGTTTGGTTTGGACTTACGCTCTCCCCATCTCCTCGCCACTTCGTCTGGGTCGGTCATTTTGAACTCACCGTTGGTACCCTCCCACGTGATACAGTTAGCGTTGGAACTATCCGATAACAATTCGAGAAGAAATTGCCAAAGTTGTATTTGACCGCTTCCTATAAAAAAAAAACAGAAAACAGAAAGATAGAAAAATTAATAAGAGAAAATATTCCATCAATTCCTTATAATTTAAAAAAAAACTGTCGTTTTCATGTGATCATAAATGATATATCAAAAATTACATACCACTTCCCTCACGTTGCTTCCCGAAACTAATATGCAAATCAGTATAGTAAATGATTTAATGAGATTTAGCGTCACGGAATTAACAAGCGATAATGAATTTTTGGTTACAGTGTGTTTTTTCTGTCGCAGCCCATTTAAGATCACATTGAATGTTGGAAGTGTTTTTTCTTTTCATTAACGAAGGTTTAGATTCGATATGAAATAAGTTTCTTGATATTTTTTACAAATAAACTGATTTCTAATACTTTTTCATTTCTTTTCAAAGGACTGTATTCAATTCCCTTTTTTCTTTCTTTCTCTGCATTAACTTTGTCCTTCAGTAAAATCAATATTACAAAATGAACTTGTATTTTACTTTGTAAAAAGAGAGACACGAACACTTTAAGAGTTTTTGTTACCCTAAAAGCCGAAACTGACAAAACTATTTGCTTTTATTTCATGTGTTAATGCTTAAGATAAAGTCGATGTATTGTCAAATGTCATTCAAAGATCCTTTGTGAGAAACAAAAATAATAAAAAAGCAATTTTCGTATGATGTTTGAAAAGTAAAACATAGAAAGAAAAATTCTGACGGTTATAGATTTAAAGTACACTTTTTTTTCTCTCTTTTTGTATTCAATCACTGGTTTAAGTAATATTTGACTACACAACTCTACAAGCAAATGACAATGACGAAATATTCCACATCATGTGTTCCTTATAAGTCGTGTTTCTGTACTGGTTTGAGTAAATTTTGACAAGCTTTTTATATTATATTTGAACTTTATATATTTCAAAATTTACAAACGAAAGTAACAATAACGTGTAGATTAGCGCACCCCCCCTCCCCCCCCCCCCAAAGGGGACCACCGTTTCCATTTTAATAATGTAAGGTATCTTTGTATTTATATTTATGAATCAATTTATCATTGTTGAGATTTCTATATTAAAATATTCCAGTCGTATGTTATTACGAACATTTATAATTGTTTTGTTTTGTTTCGCGATGAAATATTTATTTTCTTTGTTCCTATATTACTCCTAATAGATTTCTTGCGGACAAATGCTTAACAGACATAAAAACAATATCGGTTTCATGTCAATTTTGACCCTTTTTGTTAATGCCAATATTTCAAACTTGTTTTTTTTTAAATGGTCTGTACTTTTTATCGTATCTGTATTACCCCGGCCTAAGCTTATTACGGTACTTAATTGTTGCCAATGCGGTTCCGGTACATTAATACGTTACAACTGTTACCATTACCATGTATACAACTATACTGCAGTGTTTTAACATGCATAGACTAAAAAAAAACTCCCTACAATTTTGTGTCCGAAATCATTCTCATTCTTACACACATACACACTTAAAGCCGTTTTCTAATTTCGAACCGAATATCTATTTCTACCAAAGAAAAGGGGACAAAAAAAACTATAAAAATAAGAACGTAATAACACGGCAATCACGGAACCTTATTATTGATCCCGTTTGGAACTAAAAGCGTAACCAAATACCCGGGGTCTTTTTTTTTTTTTTTTTTGTGCCCAGAACAAATAAATGGCTGAAATCAGGGTCGCACGTGTCTATTATACGCCTCCGTAGACGGAATGTACCACTAGCAAATGTGACCTCATAATCGACGACCAAAAAGAAGTATCAGAAAAATTGTCTGAAAGTATATTTTCCTTTTCCAAACTTGACTCAATGGCAGAGAAATTCGATTGATCGTTTTGCAGTTTTTCAGCCAAATATGGAAGTAATATTAATCAAGAGATACTAAAATCATTTTTATTTTATTTTTTTGGTGTTCGTTTATTACTTTTCAATGCCGTGTTTGACGGATGTGTGGGCAAATATATAGATGTATTATGACTGGAAAAGTTAGTTGTTTTCTCTCTTTGATCATTTGATTTAATTACATTTTGCTTTCCTTTTTTTTTGGAAACAGCGTCCTACATTCTGGATAAAGGTTGCGTTTCAGGAAATGTGGGGATTTTTTTATTTATTTATTTTATTTTTGTGCACTTTTCACCATTTGACTTTTTGGTTATGTTTTCGAGTTGGTAATCGCTGTTAATATTCCTTAACATTAGAATATGTTTAGAACCATCAGTCAAAATTTTATATCAACTATTGAACAAAACCGTTGAATATTTGATTTGATTTTTTGGTCCACGATTGTTACCACTATACTGTGACGTAAACACGTCAAATTTGTCTAGCCCGACGAAAATAGAACCAACCGAAATACTGAATCCTCATTATACTAAAGTTACTGAAATTTATTTGATGAAGAAACAAAAATATGGGATGTAGTCTTTAAATTTTCTTTATTGATTCATCATCTAAAAACTTCCTTTGACTTTTCTGTTGCGTTAATGGAAGAGGCTTTTTAACACCACATATAAACCCACTCTTCAATACAGGTGCAGGCATTTCAACACCACTGGGACACAAAATACACCAAAGCGACAACAGCTGTTTGCACCAGCACTAGAAATTCTTCCAAAGTAAAATAGGAAGTATATAAATCTCCACGCTTGGCATCACGAACTCACACTATATAAGTCAAATTGGCTGCATTCATCATCTACCCACTTCACCCCCCCCCCAACCCTTCCTCTCCCTACCCTGTACCTCCCCCCGGAAGTATAAATACGGATTTTTTTTTTACAAACTTCATCTAGCGCATGCGTACCAAAATCCAACTTGTTCCGTGATAAAAGGATTAGGAATAAGATACTGATGGGTACAATACAAACAAGAAAGAAAAATGTTTTAAAAAGTGAAGGTGGGGGAGAAAATTGCACATTATCAAAATCTTTAAATAAATAAATATATATATATTTAATAAAGATTTTGACAATGTGCAATTTTCTAAAACATTTTTAAAACATATCATCATATAAGGTAGAAGTTGAAAATTTGCCAACGCAACGTCAGTGACGCATATAACACTTTTTATTTAACCGAAGCACGTTTAAAATATTTGACATCCAAACATACAACCCTGTTTTACGACGTATATACACTAAATATTGACTGCTAAAATTTTGAGTCAACATTGCCATAGCTTTGTACTCGTGATTTATTCAAAAGGTCCTTGTCTCGATTCTTGTAAGACAACACTCGCTTAAAACACTTCAAATTAAAAATCTTTTCCTATTCATTCCATCTGATTTTTTTCTTTACACATACACACCCTCTCTCTCTCTTTCTGCGTTCTTTTCAATCTGCTCTTAACTATTTTGAGTAATATTTTCTCTTCTGCTTCGATCTTTCTTTTTCCATTTTATTATTCTTTGCGTCAAAAAAATCGAGATGGGGGGGAAAATATAGCTAATAAACGACTATCGACATGCTATCTCGCTGATGTTTATTGGCAAACAACTCTCTCTCCCTCCTTTCTTTGCTCTACTCCTTTCTTCATCTTTTCGCAGTCTCCCCATCTCTCTCTCTCTCTACTCTTGCTCTCTCCCATTCTCATCTCATGAACCTCAAACCTCCCTTAATTGTACCCAAGTCTTCAAACTCACTACAAGACAGCCAATAAAATGTACCAGCGTATGCTATTTTACATTCAATAAGTGACGATGACGACGACGAAATCAGGCATTATCGATCAGTATTTTAAGCATCTTCTTTCT